>NC_065901.1:11205614-11507018 GCF_905147045.1 Nymphalis io
CGACATGACCGGAAAGAGTTCACGCGCAGTACCAACGGCTTTACGTGCCTTCCGAGGCACGGGAGTGTACACACTTCGAACTTCCAGACTTCGGGCTGCTACTGAGAATTTTCTGACAGAAAAACCCTAAGCTTTTTATTGGCCCGACTTGGGAATGGAACCCAGGGCCTCCAGGTCAGCGGCCTTACATCAAACCACTAGACCAACGAGGTTGTCAGTAAGTAGGTAGGTATATAAACATACATGAACAGGAACTGGCCAAAAATAGAGTTTTGGCTAGTCGTGTAAAAAGATGGCGTAAGGTGGTATTTCGCTTGGCTTACATAAAGGTTATATAACAATATCCATTTGACCAAATTTCTACTCATGAATAGAATCCGTAAATAACTGAAATATGCCAAAATATTTGCTTTATTTGCAAACGACATAGGAACAGTACAAAGCTCTAAGCAAATCAAGAAGGCGGTCAAAGCAAATATTTCCTTTGATGGTAACCCAAAACCAACAAGTGGACAGAAATTTAAGCAAATATAGCATTTACTATTTGATCTATTTGCAATAAATTTGAAAATTAAGCAAATGTTTTAAGGAAGGGGAACGGGCAGGTGGCTCACCTGATGGGAAGTGACTACCTCCGCCAATGAACATTTGCGACATCGAAATGCTTGCAGGTACGTTCCGGGTCTTTAAAGTATGCTCTTTTTTTGAAGGTCTCTATATCATATAGGTTCGGAAGAATTACCAGTACAAGTTACACAGATGATATGAATAATAGATACTTATAGCCGTGTTCGGAAAGTAAATGCAATCGAACAGGCAACGTCAATTGAACAATTGAACATTTTCCAATTCATTTATCACTTACAAGTCATTATAAATAATAATATAATATCCTGGGACATTATTCACATATGGCCATCTGATCCCAAATTAAGTAGAGCTTGTACAAGAAAACCAGACAACTGATATGCAACATATACTACTTTTCTTTTGTAAAAACATACTTATATAGATAATTACAACCACACTCAGGACAAACTGGTTCTCGATGTCACCGCCTAACTGTGACATCAATTCCATCGCGCACAAACACTCTACTACCATTTACCATCAGGTGGAGTAGAGTCATTTTCCATCCCGGCGCATATAAAAAAAATCAAAAAAAAAAAAAAAAACAGATATGTTCATGCACACAAATGTCTGTCTTGGGTTCCACCCAACCCGCAACTTCGAACCCACAACTTTCGGCGTGAAAGACAAGTATCTACAAACCACACCCACCGGCCCGGCAAATATATATATATATATATATATATATATATATATATATATATATATATATATAATCATTATATTTTTTGTAAAATATTGCTTAAATTTATAAGAGTGAACTTGTACCCTAACTCAATTAAGCATATAATTTCTATTTTTTATGCAAAATAAAGACATTATTTTTCTTTCTTCTTTATAATATTTCATCACTACATCGTCACCACATATTATATAAAAAGTCCCCCGGCGCGTCTGTCTGTCTCTCTTCCTTTACTCAATAAACTCAAAAACTACCCAAAGGATATTGAAACGATTTTCACTTATAGACAGATTGATTCGTGAGGAATGTTTTAGTTTATAATTAATTATGTAAATATGACGACAATTGTTGAATATATCAAATAAAATCATGAAGACTGGGAGCTTTAGTGCACCACGTAAACCTATAGTAATATAATGTGTAATACATTATATAAACATTTAAGACCTCTATTTTACTTGTGCAAAGCCGGTCCAAATAGCTAGTTATTCCATAGACTAAAGTAACAGCTTGTTAATATTCCACTGCTTGGCTAAGGCTACTCTCCTTTTAGGAAGACTAAAGCAAGTCAGCAAAATTTTAAAATAGACTCGTGAATGAAATATAATAAATGAATAGCTAACAATTTTGGGTAATTGAGTTAGCTAAATAGTATACTAAAGCAGTTCGTTCTTTAGTATGACATAATTATTATATAACAAAAATATATAATGTCCTGAGATTAGCCAACTGCGCAGGAGATATTATAGTCCACAAGAGTATGCGCAAACGTGCAAGGGAGCGACGGAAGCGAGTTACGGGAATGTACACACTTCCAACTTCCAGACTCCGAGCTACTACTGATAATTTTTTGAAAGAAAAACCCTATAAATTTTTATCTGCCCGACCTGGGAATCGAACCCAGGATCTTCGGCTCTGCGGCCCCACATCGAGCCACTAGACCAATGAGGCAGTCAACAAAAACTTAAATATTAAATATATATATATATATTTAATATTTAAGTTTTGTATATATATATAATACGGCAAGACAAAAAAAGTCACGAACGTTTGGTGAAGTAAACAGCACGTGCTATAAGCATTTCCAAACCAGATGCTAACTCAACTCTGTAACTATTTTATCAAAAGTTTTTCGCTCAGTATAACCAGTTAAACATACTCGAGAAAAATAATAAAATCCTCGTATGTTTTGTAATGTTATTTCATTTTATACAAAGTTCATACATTGTGGTAGGGCTCTGTGCAAGCCCGTCTAGGATGGTACTACCCACTCAGCAATAATTATTCTACCGCCAAATGTAATAACAGGCAAAAGGGATATAATATCTTAATTACTTAGGACGGTGGCGCATTGGAAATGTAAGGATTGGTTAATACTCTATCTATTGTAGTATTTATCGACGAATTTTATCCGAATTGAAATTTAGTGATGAAAATCCTTCAAAAGCTTCCATTTTAACTTACATAATGCTTATTTTGATTAGACATATGAATTATTTAAATAATAAAGTGTATAATTATAAAATGTATAATAAATAAGATGGTCGTTTTTGTATTAAGTTAACTCGCAAATAACCAGGTAGGCAGTTATTTTGAAATCACAGACAGACACTTCGATTTGATTTATTTTTATAGATAAGCCCTAAATAGTGGACAGCTTACGTAGGTGAAGTTTAATTTATTACAACTTTAATAGACATAACAGACTTTGATCAAAACAAGATATACTTACCTTAGAATAATAATAATTAAATTATTTAGCCGTTTTGAGGATTACCTCGGACAAACAGACATAAAAGGTTGTTTCAGTTTTGATAACTCGTAAATAATCATATTATAAAAGAGGCAGTTATTTAGAAAAATAGACATATCAATTTCGAATTTTATAAAAAAACAGTTTACTGGTGGTAGGGCTTTGTGCAAGCTCGTCTGGGTAGGTACCAATCACTCATCAGATATTCTACCGCAAAACAGCAATACTTGATATTGTTGTGTTCCGGTTTGAAGGGTGAGTGAGCCAGTGTAATTACAGGCACAAGGGACATAAAATCTTAGTTCCCAAGGTTGGTGGCGCATTGGATATGTAAGCGATGGTTGACATTTCTTACAATGCCAATGTCTAAGAGCGTTGGTGACCACTTACCATCAGGTGGCCCATATGCTCGTCCGCCTTCCTATTCTATAAAAAAAAAACAGCCTTTGAAAGTTTTTTTTAGTAAATAGTCTTAGCATTTAATCAATATAACTTGCTCATTAGCGTTTCTATTTATTGTATACTATTTTAAGTTCTCGTCTGCTTCTATTGTAATAATTAGCAAACATTTTTATAATTAACTTATTATATAAAAAAACCTCTATGCTAGCGTTTTCAATATAATAAATTTAGAATTCGTGCCAAGAAATGATTCGAGGCTGAATGTCGTCAGAGTGAAATGCTGAAAGATGTATTAATCTTTTATCTCCCTTAATGAGATATTTAATTCTTTTGCCGAAAATCTTTAAATTATTTCCCTTTTCATTGCGTTAAATATTATATTTTGTAATTTGTATGTATAGCATGCTTTCGCGTGGTTTATTTATACCTATATATATATATATTTATAGTATAGGTAGGAAGACGAGCACGTAGGCCACCTGTTGGTAGGTGGTCTCCAACGCCCATAGACATTGGCATTGTAAGAAATTTGAACCATCGCTTACATCGATACATTACTCTACAGATCCCACAATGGTGACTTGGAGACAAGCCGATTATTTGACCATCTTAGTCGGGTGGCAGATGCTGCGCAAGAGCAATTTCCTAACGCGGAATTGGTGTTTTTGGGGGACTTTAATGCTCACCACGAATCCTGGTTGAAATCCCTCAAAACTGACCATGCTGGAAGGACTGCTCATGCTTTTGCTCTCACACATGACTTGACCCAACTGGTTGATCAGCCCACCAGGATCCCAGACATTGATGGGCAAGCACCTTCTCTACTGGACCTTCTGATGACTTCTCACCCGGTGGAATATCAGGTTGTGGTTCAGGCTCCTCTTGGCTCTTCGGATCACAGCCTTATTTCTACCAGAGTGCCACAGGCCAAGCTGCCGCCACTAGCGGTATGCAAACGTCGCGTTTGGCACTATAAGTCGGCGGATTGGGACGGTATGCGCGATTACTATGCGTCGGTCCCTTGGAAGGAACGTTGCTTCAGTGGGAATGACCCGACAGCTAGTGCCGCTGCTGTTGCTGGCGAGATCATGCTGGGAATGGAATACTACATTCCTAGCTCAGGTCTCGTCAGTAGGAGTACGCGTAACCGTTGGTTCACTCGTGAATGTGCCGATGCTGTATCAGCTAAGCAGGCGGCATATCGCAAGTGGATCAACGGCTGCATTAACGGGGCATCTAACATTGACTCACTGAAAGCAAACTATAATAAAAATTCCAAGTCCTGTAGAAAGGCATACACGAGAGCGGATGCACAGCGCATTGTACAGATTGGTCATGACCTTGTTTCGCATCCTAGGGGCTCCCGTAGCTTCTGGCGTCTGACCAAGTCTGTGCAAAACAATTTCTGCCAACCTTCGCTGCCACCGCTCAGAAATCCGGACGGATCGCTAGCTCACAGTCCGCAAGAGCAAGCTGATCTCCTGGCTAAACTCTTTGCCGACAATTCCGTCATCGATGATTGTAGTGCACTGCCACCTACAATACCTGCATGTGGCCATACGATGCCTGACATTAAAATCAGGCAACGTGATGTGCGTGCGGAGCTGCAATCACTTGATGAACGGAAAGCTAGCGGTCCCGATGGAATACCAGCCATAGTGCTGAAGAAGTGCGCAGCGGAGCTGTCTCCTGTGTTAACGCGCCTGTTCCAACTTTCTCTTTCTTCAGAAAGTGTGCCGGAGGCTTGGAGAAGAGCTAATGTGCAAGCGGTTCTCAAAAAAGGGGATCGGTCTGACCCGGCAAATTATCGGCCAATAGCTATCACCTCAGTACTTTGTAAGGTGATGGAACGGATTTTAAACAACCAACTGATCCATTACCTAGAAGATCACTGTCTGATTAATGATCGTCAGTACGGGTTTCGACCAAAACGGTCCACAGGTGATCTTCTAGCGTACGTAACACACCTCTGGGGTGAAGCTATCGACAAGCATGGAGAATCGTTGGCTGTCAGCCTCGATATCTCCAAGGCTATCGACAGGGTCTGGCACAGAAGTCTTCTCTCCAAGCTACCGGCATATGGTCTGCCTGCTCAGCTATGCACCTGGATTGCCAGCTTCCTACACAAGCGTAGCCTTCGTGTTTTAGTAGATGGTTGCGCTTCACAATTCTATGTAGTGAATGCTGGGGTCCCCCAGGGATCTGTGCTATCTCCCACACTCTTTCTTTTGCATATCAATGATATGCTCTCCCTTGGGAACATACATTGCTATGCAGATGATAGTACAGTGCATGGTGGATACCAAGGACGCGCAGTGGCTGGGCGGGCGGAAACTGAGGAGAGGCGGGAGAATCTTGTCATTGAACTCGATAGGACGTTAGATCTCATCGCCAAATGGGGCTCTGATAATCTTGTTGAGTTTAATGCCAAGAAAACACAGGTATGCGCTCTCACGGCGAAAAAGTCAACATTTTCCCCTCTTCCCTCCCTCTGTGGTACTCCGCTGGTGATGCAAAGCAAAATCGCCATGCTGGGGATTGACGTTCGCTGTGACCTTAGTCCAAGGGATTACATCGAGGCTGTTATAAAAACAGCTTCACGGAAACTCGGAGTTCTGAACAAGGTGCGGCGCTTTTTCACGCCACAACAACTGTGCCTGCTGTACAAAACACAGGTACGGTCTTGCGAGGAATATTGCTCGCACCTTTGGGATGGCTCCGCTAAGTACCTACTTGAGGCCTTGGACCGGTTGCAGCGACGTGCCGTACGCATTATTGGCGACGTAAAGGTCACAAACACCCTTGAACCTTTACAATTGCGTCGTGAGATAGCAGCACTGAGCGCTTTCTATCGACTGTATCACGGCGAGTGCTCTGAGGAATTATTCTCTCTAATTCCTGCTTCCCCCTTCCTTCTTAAGTCCACGCGAGCTGGTTCTCGATGTCACAGCCTAACTGTGACATCAATTCCATCGCGAACAAAGAAATTTGGCAACTCCTTTCTTTGTCGCACTTCCAAAAAATGGAATTCCTTACCAGCTCACGTATTCCCCTCCTCTTACAACCCGGGTTCCTTCAAACGAGGCGTGAAGAGGCATCTTGCGGGCCGGCAAGGCGAAGGCGGCTAGTGCAGAACGTTTTTCCCGTCTGTACTGGCCGTCGTCGCGTTTGGACTCTACTACCACTTACCATCAGGTGGAGTAGAGTCATTTGCCCTCCCGGCGATATAAAAAAAAAAAAAATCGCCAATGCGCCACCAACCTTGAAAACTAAGATGTTATGTCCCTTGTAATTACACTGGCTCACTCATCCTTCAAACCGGAACACAACAATACCAAGTACTGCAGATTCGCGGTAGAAACTCTGATGAGTGGGTGGTATCTACCCAGACGAGCTTTCACAAAGACCTATCACCAGCAAAATATACATATATTAAGATCTCTAGTTTTATATCCGGGTCGGTTAACTAAACTGTAAAGTTAAGTAAACTGAGGCTACCTGTTTTTTTCTTAATTCAAAGTAGTTATATAAAGTTATATAAATACAAAGCATTCAATGTCATTTATTTATTATTGTTATTGTATTTTTGATGTTCAGATCATTTAGTTAGTAAATAGTGTGAATGTGTACTCGTACATTATAATATCCGCTGCTAAAGATAAAACATGATGATATTTGCCACTAAAGCCGAAATTCGGTAGAGGAGACATTATTATTATGAAAATATTATTATATTTTTTACCCATCATAGCTATATAATTATAAATAGGAAAGTAACTCTGTCTATCTGCTAGGCCTCTATCATTGAAACGATTTTGATAAAACTTTAGTATGAAGCTTGAGGAAGGACATAGACTACTTCATATACCTAACAGAACACTCAAACCTACAGATGAAGGCGTGGGTTAAAAGTCAAAGTCAAAGGTATAATGGTTCAGTGGTATTTCAACTAGTGCATACTCCAAACATTCGAACAAAATTAATATACATCGAGGAAATGACTAAACTTCTCCCCTATAATTCCCCCAAATTTTTGCCAAACGTTTTCATTATTCATAAGGCATCCTACGTCTTATAATGAATTTATTATTTATGCTTATGAAAGATATTAGGTAAATGCTTGAATGAGAACAATGATGTGGATATTTAATGCGATATATGCGATTGATTAAATTACGTAAATTAATAACTTATATAAGACAATTATAAAAGCAAATTTAATTTTAACTGCTAACAGATTTCAAATGGAATTTAGTATTACTTATTGCATAAAATAATTAAATTTGATTCAGAATAATTATAATAGATTTTATTTAAAATATTATCACAGTAAGTTAAATATTTTAACGATAAATTGAACATCAAAAATGTGTAGTGATTCACTGGTTTAGGCATGGACTGGTTTAGCGTAACAGAGAGACAGACAAACCTTATTTGTGCATTTGTAATATTAGTATAGACGAGTCGACTTATAACATTTTACGATCAAGTGTTCCTTGTGCTGTAGTCCAATTAATAAACTTACTCACTAACAATTAGGAATTTACATACTAAAAGGCGGAGGAATTTACATGACAATATACCAGGTGGTCACCAGATGCATTGATTATTACACGTGACTTTGTTTGAATAACTTTATCGCACAATATCTTCATTATACAGCATAGAAATTGAGAATTTTTTTAAGATGAAGGTTTTATTGGTTAATCTAACTCTGGTTAATGTAACTAATATTTCAAACGTAGTGGTATAAAAAAATAGGGTTTTTAATATACATATTGTGAATTCAATACGCATGCAATTTAAAGGTCAATCAATTTGTTTAACTGTCACTGGTTATCTCAAACAGTTTGAGCACTGAAAATTTTGTTGGTAATTTTTTTGAGTTTATATTAAATATAAAAAAAAAATGACCATATTCCGAATAATTTAATGAAATGAAGATTTTCAATAAGATATGAAAGAATATCCACCATATGAACCGCATATATGTAGATTTGTGAATCCTATCCTTTAGAATTTTTATATATATTTATACAAATGTATTTAATAGAAACGAATGCTAATAAATATATGTTTTACATAATAGACGTTAATTTAAGGACACATTTAAAAACAATAATAATTAAACAAATTAACCGAAATATTGAACTTTTGTAAATGAAAAATTAACATACATATAATAAATAAGTAACCAGGACCGGTTAAAAAGAATTTCGTGTCAATAAAATATTATTTTTATTAAAATTAAGCCAGTAGATCAACAATAAATGACGCGGATTGTAACAGCAATCATATCGGAATCTAAAAATAACAGACTTTTTAATTTTATATATTTTTTATTCTTATATAGTAACGCTATTCACAATCGAACACCGGGTTCAAAGTCAGATGTTGACTTTTGAATAACGAGAAGGAAGTTTTCTAATTTTTCTCAGTGAACGGGCTGCCGCGGGACCTTTAGGCCCAGTTTCAGATTAACTTGTAATTCGTGGCTTTTGATCACTTATAACAAGATCAGCTGAGTTCATTACGAGTATCTTAATCCTCTTAAAATTGAACGTATTTTATCCGTACTAAAATTTTATTAGCTCGATTATTAATTTGTAAAATAATTTTCGAATCGCTTTCTCATGAATAAACATTATGAACAATTTTATTTAAATAAGCCGAGATGGAATGGTTAGAACACCTTCATAACCGAAGATTACGAGTTGGAACCGGAACAAGCAACCACTTGATTATTACGTGCTCAATTTGTGTTTTTAATTCATTTCCTGCTCGGCGGTGAAGTATAACATATTGAGTAAAACCTCATGTGTTGAACAGGTCTTAGCCCAGATGAGAGGCTGAATGTTACTTTTTTATCAATGAAATACACCAAACAACGGAACAGCGTGATGGAATAAGCCCCAAACATTCTTCTTGAAGGACATTCTACTTCCTTTGTCCAGCGGTGGGACGTGTACATTATCACATTTTTTATTATTCCGAATCAAAAACGCTCGTGGCTTCTTTTATCCTACTTTAACACGTTTATAGGAACAAGTCTAGTAAAGTTTTTAAAGGCGAAACTTCTACTAACGAAATATAAAACTAGCCGCGTTAAGTTGAAGCCGGAAAAAACCGATAACTTTGGTTGCACAATTCAAAGCTCTGTATAGAATTTCATAACTTCCAATGTAAGTTGATATTGTGACATTGAATGAACTACACCTTCCAATAAATATACTGCTATAATTAGTTAAACGTCAAGTAAATATAGAGCCAAACATATCTTTCTGTCCGGTCAGCATCGCCATTTTTAAAAAACTTAACAGCATGACTCTTATCTTACAATATATATAAAACAAGTGTTCATCCGCGGCTTCGTCCGTTTGTGAAGGAGGACCTATATAATTTTGATATGTTTTAGTTTCTAAATTAATTAATAGATGGCGTTAATTAATTTATTCGATTTTCTGAATTGCGCTATCTTTTTTCAAAATAAATACAATAAGGTTCAAAATACATTTTAATAAACTGTCTTTGTCATGGGAAGTGATGTTTTCATTCATTACTTTTATACTTTCAGCTGCTTCTTCTGTATGCAAAAAATAATAATGATTCGCGTTTATTATATTAGTTAGTAGTAGGCGAATAACATCAGCGCCGAATAATTTATAATACTTCATGGCGACCACGACCGCTCTGACAAGAGTGACACGACGAAGAAGAAGTAGTATTAGTTAAAATGGTTAACGAAATAAAAATAATCCAGTATAATCAGTATTCATCTCACATTTAAATATAAATAAATATTATTTGACTTACGATTACTTGTACTTATATGAGTAATCCTAAAAGCTATTCGTTTTTAAGAATAATTTCACTAACTTAAAAATAAAAGGAAATAGTTTTGATAACGCTCGTAAAACGCGTCGAGACCAATGATTTTATTTTCTTTTACTGCATTTTTAGCAATACCACATAAGCTACCTTATTACATTATTAACTTACTAACAATTATAAAATATTCATTATCACCATGTGAATGTCCCACTGCTGGGTACCACGCTGCTCCAATGCAGGTTGACTTAATACACATGTGGCAGAATTTCAGTTAAATTAGACACATGCAGGTTTACTCACGATGTTTTCTTTGATGAATTATCAACACAAACACATGAATGTTTAGTGGTGCTTGCCTGGGTTTGAACCCACGATCATCGGTTAAGATTCACGCGTTCTAACAATTGAGCCATCTCGACTCTATAAAATAATACTAACTATTATATAATAATCATTACTTATAAAGGAATAATAAACTTATTTCATCGTCAAATTAGTATTGTAAAAAACGATCGCAGAAAATTTTATTAGCCATAAAATTAATGAAAAAATGAAAAAAAAATACATTTTCATCACAAGATTAATGGGCTACCGTTAAATTTCTCAATGTTTAAGGAAGACTCTTCCGTTACGACCAAGACAATTTTTACTGTTGTTAATAAAATAGCAAAGGATTTTGTGCAGGCACATCTGGATACCGCAATTAGACGCGATAAAAAAATAAACAAAAATTAATAACTAACAATATTATTTTTAAGAAAAAGAAGAAAAAATAACGATTATACTAGTCATGTTTAATTGTTGGAAAGTATTATTCCTTATGAAAATGAAACGGACGTTAACTTTAAACCTTTATTTAGATAAATATTGCCTTTAACACTTTGCAATTTAAAGCAGTAGTTTTGGAAATATTATGAGATATTTAAATAAACGCTTAATAAATCCGTGCTATACTGTACGATTTATTAGCATAGTATGGGCGAATAGGCCGTTTAAATATCGATGTGCGAAGTTGAAATGGGTAGCTAGTATATAATATAATCACTCAGGTGCTATCTAGCCTTCGCTGAGCGTTAGTTATAACTTCATAATTATCAAGAACGTTTCCTGGGAATTAACTTCTAAGAGGATCTTATAGATAAAACAATCATTAACAACCTACAGACTTGAAATATGCAGCATATAGTTTTAGGATATATATACATACATATGTATTGATGACCCAGTGGTTAGACACGTGAATCTTACCCGAAGATTGCGAGTTGAAATCCGAGCACTGAATATTGATTTGTTTCATTTGAGTTTATAAGTCATCTCGTGCTTGTCTGTGAAAGAAAACATCATGCGGAAACTATATATATGTCAGATGAAAATTTATCGCATGGTTATTATGGATAAAAACGCCTTAAAGCAACGTGGTCGTTAAAATTCTAAGGCTTCTCTATAATTCTTCTCAGAGTGCGGGCCAGCTCCAACAAAATTCTAAACATGATTGCTAATAGACTATATTAGATAAATATTTGTTAACCGCTGTTGTAAAGTTTCAGCTGGATCTGTAAATAGTATAAGTAGTAGATAGAACATAGTAGTATTTGTTTATTTTATTTAGTTAAAACCGTGTTTGTAATATTCTATAAGAGTCTTCTATTACTTAAATGAATACATTATTATTATTATCATAATAAAAACATCGCCAAAGGGGACAAAGCATAATAGCAGCTATGTGAGGTTAAGGTATTTCTTGAGCTCAACTAACTTCCTCCTAAACTGTTAACAAGAGATCGCAATATTCAAGATTAGCATAACTTTTCTTGGAATAAATAATTATACATAACAAGTTAGAACATATATAAGCAATAGTGCTATTACTATTAAGGGTCATAGTCTAAGAGTAGGGGAAAACCCACTAAGCTTAGTATAGCATAGTTCAACGTAGGATGGCAAAGTGTTGTTGCCGACTTACGTGGATAATTAACTTGAATATCTAATCAAAGGTTAACAGAAATAGTGGAGTATCGATTTTATCATTGAATTATTTATACAAAAATTACATATCTAATAATTCCCTGCGCTTTTCCAAAGATTTCATTTCAAAGTATACCTACCAATCAACCAAAAGTTAATAATAATTACCATTGTTTTGGAAAAAAAATAAGTCAAAACCAAATGAGTCTATGTAGGGTTTCCTTTATTTCCAGTAAACTGATTTTATACATCATATGATTGCAAAGTCACCGAGTCACCGAGGGTATTAAATAAAAACTTAAAAGTGTTGACAGTCTAAATTGCATCCTGACCATTTAAAAAATAAATTATTAATTTTGAAAATTAATAACCTTCGTGAGTCCAAAATATTTTTAATAATCTATATAAATAAAATAACTAAACAACCTATAAATGAATAAATAAATTAAATAAGCTAAATATATTATATTGCATAGCGAATGAAGTTGTGATCCGGACAGATGTGAGAGTTAGGAAACTATTCGGGATCTTGGGAAGTTGTTTAAAGTTTGGCATTCGCTAAGTTTTGTACTGGACCACCGCCAGACTGGAGATTGAAGCACTTGAATTACAACTTGGACACTGTATATCATAAGCAGTTAAGGCGTTTCGTAGGAAATAGTTAGAGTCTTGTTTATAATTTTACTATAACACTAAATTGAGAAGAATTTGTGGAATATTTGATGATTTAAACAGAGCAACGATACCTTCTTTAAGACGATATGACACAATGGTTAGAATAGAGTAATCTCAAGAATTGAATGAAGATTGTAATTTTACAGTATTTGCTTACTTCGTGTAAGGTCATGAAAGAAATTTCATGAGTAGTTTTTACATTAATTTGTATACATCAACCCGCTTTGGAGCCGCTGCTTAACCATATCTTCTAGAGGACGGCTTGTGTCCAACTGTGGGTCATTTACAGAGTGTTACTCTTACCTGTTTTGAGGTGAATTAAATCGAAACTAACCACAGTTTCGATTTAATTTCAATAAAATATTCATTATTAATGCAGAACCAAAACGTAGCAAGTCGTTTTAACTTGAAAGAAGAAAAACATTGCGAGTGTGCGGTGAACATTTCTTTTTTACTAAGCCGTGATGACCCAATCTATAGAACTCGTGTATCTTAACAGAATATCGTGCTTTCAAACCCAAGCACGAACAATTAATTATTCATATACTTAATTTATGTTTACAACCCATTTTTTAATCAGATGTTATAGAAAACATCATGAAGGAAACATGTATGTATTGAACAAACTCTGTCAACCCATCAACCCGCAGTACGCCCAGAGGGTATATAGCGTATGTCAATTATTAGTATATTTACTGGCTAACTTGAATACAGTACGAATAAGATATTTTGAGTATAAATGGAAATGACGTAACTTGTCATGCTTTCCGAGTCCTAGATATCAATAAACTCAGATTTAATATCGAATAAAAATCTGTCGATATTTCAAGTTTAGACAGATAACACTCGTTTTCAATACTAAGATCTTCGAGAGAAACTAGAATCGCATTTCCAACGCTGAGTGTGCTATTTCCAATGACAGATTGCCGTGAGAACATGTCGAGGTGTAACTTTTATTGTACACCGACACATTCACATTTTCTATGTATGAATATACATGTAACAACGCCTCTAGCATGATAAGATTCTTGAGAATATATATATATTTTTAATTATACATAATCAGAATAAAATAAAACAATACAATTTGAATGACCATATAGTTCATAAACAAAGACATTTTGGTCTTGAGATTTTGACATTGAGGACCTCCAGACCGATTTCGGCCACGGCGGCCAATCTCAAAAGAGATTAGCCAATTACGCAGGACATATTATAGAGCACAAGTGTGTGCACAAACACAGGTGCACTCTATTCCCTAGCTCTCATGATTCGATGGGACGGCAGTCCAACACGACCGGAAAGGCTTTCCGAGGCACGGGAGGGTACAACCAACTTCCAGACTCCAGGCTGCTATTAAAATTTTTTGCCAGAAATCCCAATAACTATTTATGGCTTGACCTAGGATATGAATCCAGAACCTCTTGGTCTGCGACCTTAAATCTAACCACTAGACCAACGAGGCAGTCATTAAAGATATCATAAACGTTGCTTAGCGGCTGTTTATTTAAACACTGATTTCGCGTTTTCTGTCAATATTGATTTGACATTCGAAAGAAAAAGACAGAACATTGTTTAAATAAATATAAAAAATATTTTAAATAAGGCCGTCTTTTTACTTCCAGGAAGTACTAAATACATAAATACTCATTAAAAGTAAGCTTAAGTTTAATTGAGTAGCCGAGCAGGCTCAGTAATTAGAACACGTAAATTTTAACCCAAGGTTGCAGGTTCGAAATTATGTTCTGAATTTTGTATGTGTATAATTTGTTTTTATAATTTATCTTGTAATCGGCGATGAGTAAAATATCATGAGAAGCATATACCTGATGAAATTGTGCCACATGGCCGGTATGGTAGAATAGGCTCGAAAACAGGAGAGGACGCATTGGGAAATCAACGGGCTATAATTTTTTTAAATTATAATCTAGAAGGATATCAGTGAAGATTTACAACCCAAGATTATTTGAGATATTATTACATGCGATTTATATATAATGGAACGATAATTAATTATATTTACGTCATATAGCATAGATGTGGGAAGCTGTTAGTAATGGCTGGTATTAAAATAAATTATGCGTCGTAAAATCAACATTATTACATATTGCCTCGTTGGTCTGACTATATTCGTCGTTGCAGACGCTGACGCCTTAGGTCGAGTTATTTTTATTAAGTAAAGTAATACTTAATAATTATAACCCTGTAACTGATATATATATATTCGCAGCTAGCCTTTGAATGCGGGTAGCGTGAGACCGGCCATCGTGGAAATCCTTGGGCGAAGTCTATGTGCTGCAGAGAACCTTTTTCCGGCTTATGTTATATGTTAACGATACTAGTATTTAAGCTATCATGAAAGATTTTCGGCAAAGGTAATCTCATTATTATCAATTGGAAATTCATCAATTACTGTTTTACAGACTAAGGTAAGACAATACATTTCATTCATAGCGTTTCAATTTCCTTATTCAATCACAACAATATTAAGTATCATTTGTAGGTGACGGAACTTATACGGTTTGTAATTAAGGTATGAATTTACTTATTGCAATAATCTCATATACGTTTATTTTTATGAATCTGAAGTCTTTAAATCTATGATCCTGCTTATTTAAAGAATTTGAACACTTAGAATATATACCAAAAAAAAGTAACTAGTAGGCAGATTATCAAGTATTCTCGAGTCGCATATAGAACGAATACTGCTCGTAGTTACTAAAATGCGTCGACGCGTGCCTTAATATGACCTGACACTCAAAATAGCGGATTGATTGATTGTTAATACTTATGGAATTTTCTTATATATTAAATTGTTTAATTTAATTCTTATATATTAAATATTTTTTTTAATATGGGTTTACGCTTAATAAAATAATTATTAATAAATGGTACATTAACAAAGGAGAAAATATTTCACGAAAAATACGATACGGGGAGATTCGAACCCATGATCTACGAGTATAAAACCACTAATGTATACCATTCTCACCCAGACGTAGAATATGCAATGCCGCTTGAGGCTCATCATGGCTCGCCTTGTCAACGAAGGCAGCATTCTTTTGATGTAATCGGTAGGCCGCAAGTGACATCTTTACTAAAAGCAATTCAGAGCTAAGTGCTTAGATACTTTTTTTATATAGCTATACTTGTAATATTTTAAATGCCTAAGTTGCGCTGTTACGCATTCACCATTAAATACGAGTCTAGTTTGTAACGTACTACTATAATTTAAAATATAACTCGCTTTATCTCAACTATTAACACTCAGTTTTCAGCCAAATGAACGAATTGCATTACATCTGTATAACCGCTTCAATCAGAATTTAAGGCTGTTCTTTATTCATCTAGAGATCTCATAAATTATACAAACAATTGATAAGAGATAACAACAGAATTTTATCAAGTGTCACTCTCTGAACTTTAATTAAGTTCCCGGGATATATTTTAACTACTATCCTCAGATATTGTGAAATGTTTAAACCTAATTTCCTAAGTTTTTATTTCGCAAACAAATATTAGATCTCAGAGAAGATCTCGTTTGAAATGGTTTCCTTTAGTATAAATCAAATAAAACGAGATTGAATTTGTAGTGTTCTCTCTCAGTTTCAAGGTCTACTCTCAAACATTTTGTAAGGCCAGCTCTACTTATTTTATAGTAACGGCCTGTGAATCCCACTGCTGGGCTAAGGCAGTAGGCCTCTTTTTTTAAGGAGAAGGCTTGGAGCTGCTCCAATGCGGTTTAGTGGAATACACATGTGGAATTTCAGTGAAATTAGACACATGCAGATTTCCTCACGATGTTTTTCTTTACCATCAAGCTCAAGATAAATTATAAACACAAATTAAGCAAATGAAAATTCAATGTGCTTGCCCGGGTTTCACGCGTTCTAACCACTGAGCCATCTCGGCTTTTTTATCTTATATCATACTAATAGTATAATAATAACGAGCAAGTTTTGTGCCTTTATTTAAGGATACATAGTGTATTTCATAAAACTACAGGCACCAGTCTTATTATTAACATTTTAGTTTCCGAGATTTGTGGCATATTGGAGATATAAGGAATGATTAAGTTCCCTTGGGAAAGGTGTTCACTTCAAATATTATTAGCTTTGCCAATTAATAAATCAAAAGTAAAATAAACTTTAATTATTAAGGTGTATAACTTCATAAAGGATTATATAGATGATAGAAATGTGTGTTGTAAAAACAAGTAAAATCTTGATATTCAATACTAACTTCTCCTGATTTGGCATTTATTATACTTCAGATTTGGTCAGTATCCGTTTGATTTTTGGAGTGTCAAATTCACTTTCAAAAAAAGAATTGTAAGAAACATCTTCGACCACTTATTCAAACATACGTATGCTTGTGACAAATAAAGGCTTAACTTTACACTTCGAAGCCCCGATTAAGAACAAGAAACACAAATGACGAATACGGCTTATCCGTATTACGAGAAATATCTATTGTCACAAGAACATCGAGAAATTTGACACAAATATATTATAAATGTTGGATCTACATCAATTTCTTAGCGTTAATCAAAAAAAGTTGTACCTATAAATACAGTCTACTACTTATTTTCACTGCTACCTACACTCCTTACTACTTATTAATCACAGTGGAATGTGACGCGTAGAATTTTTTATAAGCTACCTTCGTAGAAGACAAGAGGATACAATTTGAATCGATTTTAGTAATTTAAACTATATCATCTTATGGTCATGGTAGTATTTGATTTGACACAGGAATAGTTTGAGAAATATGAATGAACCACTTTTGATAGGTAACATTCACTCATTACATATCCTAAAGCCAAGCAGCAATAGTATTGTTGTGTTCCTGTCTGAAGGACAAGTGCGCCAGTGTAACTACTTGTGCATACAAGGAACAATATTCTCGTTAGTTATCAATGTTAGTGGCACATTGAAGATTTGTTAAAAAAATCCTTTTCGGCTTTAAAAATAAACAAGAGACGAATATCCTACGAGATTTAGAGCTTACTTCATTCAGTGTGCTGGATACACGTAGAATTTAATCTGAGATTTGCAGATGTTTTAAATACGAACGAGATGTGAAATATTTATCTTTTTTCGTAAACACATAATAACCGTCAGTCAAAATCAGTCTTTGCCTGGATTTGTTAACGCAATCTTTCCGTTTCAATCAGTCTACCTCAGTGTATATCGGCTTGAGTTGTACTTACTTTCGTTATTTTACATAAATTAAATGAACCCTTAGACCTTAATGTTCACTTTTCTGAGACCTTTTATGCTATTAAGATTAGCCCATTCAAAACTAAGTCCTAACAGATAATCTAATCCTATTTTCTATACTAGTAAAACCCGCGGCTTCACCAAAGTGAAATTCAGTTTGTGGCAAATATTGCCGTTTCAATTTTAATAATGCCTATTCGAATAATAGAAGTAAAATATTAATTGATATTTAATTCAAAAATACTCTTACAAGTCTTCTATAGAGGTAACTGATTTGATGTTTAAATTATTAGAAAGTGGTGACTGCACACCTTGGAAATGAAACGAGCCTCCAGGTTATTTGAAATTAAATATATATATTATTCTGCTATTGTAAAGGATAAGATATAATATAAATCCCGCTGAGTTTCTTTCGCCGGTTCTTCTCAGGTCTGGTGTGTTTATCTCGGAACAGGTGGTAGATTAATGACAATCAATAAGTAAGTGTAACGCTTTTATATTGAATAAAGATATTTGACTTTGACTTTGAATAGTTTGATCCGTATGAGTATTAAAAAGGGCATTTATTTTGGTCGAGTTCTCTAACATCCGAGGACTCCACGCTAACCTCAACGCTGTCCACCACCATCTCGAGACAGCACGGCCAGCAATGTTGTTTCTCACGGAGACGCAAATACTCCGCCCTGCCGACACCAGCTACCTTAACTATCCCGGCTACATGCTTGAAGAATCTTTTAAAGCGAAAGCCGGAGTATGCTTGTTCGTCAGGGCGGATGTTTGTTGTCACCGATTGCGCTGCTTGGAGGACCCCTCCTTCTCCATGTTGGTGGTACGTGTGGACCTGGTTCGTCAGAGTCGAGTCTACGTGTGCCTCTACAGATCCCACAATGGTGACTTGGAGACAAGCCGATTATTTGACCATCTTAGTCGGGTGGCAGATGCTGCGCAAGAGCAGTTTCCTAACGCGGATTTGGTGTTTTTGGGGGATTTTAATGCTCACCATGAATCATGGTTGAAATCCCTCAAAACTGACCATGCTGGAAGAACTGCTCATGCTTTTGCTCTCACACACGACTTGACCCAACTGGTTGATCAGCCCACCAGGATCCCAGACATTAATGGGCAAGCGCCTTCTCTACTGGATCTTCTACTGACTTCTCACCCGGTGGAATATCAGGTTGTGGTTCAAGCTCCACTTGGTTCTTCAGATCACGGCCTTATATCTACCAAAGTGCCACAGGCCAAGCTGCCGCCATCAGCGGTATGCAAACGTCGCGTTTGGCACTATAAGTCGGCAGATTGGAACGATATGCGCGGTTACTATGCGTCAATTGTCAATTGGAAGGAACGTTACTTCAGTGGGAATGACCCGACAGCTAGTGCCACTGCTGTTGCTGATGAGATCATGTTAGGAATGGAATACTACATTCCTAGCTCAGATCTCATCAATAGGGGCACGCGTAACCGTTGGTTCACTCGTGAATGTGCCGACGCTGTATCATCTAAGCAGGCGGCATATCGCGCGTGGATCAACGGCTGCATTAGCGGGGCATCTAACATTGACTCACTGAAAGCAAACTACAATAAAAATTCCAAGTCCTGTAGGAAGGCATACACGAGAGCGGATGCACAGCGCATTGTACAGATTGGTCATGACCTTATTTCGCATCCTAGGGGCTCCCGTAGCTTCTGGCGTCTGACCAAGTCTGTGCAAAACAATTTCTGCCAACCTTCGCTGCCATCGCTCAAAAATCCGGACGGATCGCTATCTCACAGTCCGCAGGAGAAAGCCGACCTCCTGGCTAAACTCTTTGCCGACAACTCTGTGATCGATGATTGTAGTGCGCAGCCACCAACGATACCTTCATGTGGCCACACGATGCCTGACATCAAAATCAGGCAACGTGATGTGCGTGCGGAGCTGCAATCACTTGATATACGGAAAGCTAGCGGTCCTGATGGAATACCAGCCATTGTGCTGAAGAAGTGCGCGGCGGAGCTGTCTCCTGTGTTAACGCGCCTGTTCCAACTTTCTCTCTCTTCGGGATGTGTGCCGGGGGCTTGGAGAAGAGCTAATGTGCAAGCGGTTCCCAAAAAAGGGGATCGGTCTGACCCGGCAAATTATCGGCCAATAGCTATCACCTCAGTACTTTGTAAGGTGATGGAACGGATTCTAAACAACCAACTGATCCATTACCTAGAAGATCACTGTCTAATTAATGATCGTCAGTACGAGTTTGACCAAAACGGTCCACAGGTGATCTTCTAGCGTACGTAACACACCTCTGGGGTGAAGCTATCGACAAGCATGGAGAATCGTTGGCTGTCAGCCTCGACATCTCTAAGGCTTTCGACAGGGTCTGGCACAGAAGTCTTCTCTCCAAGCTACCGGCATTTGGTCTGCCTGCTCAGCTATGCACCTGGATTGCCAGCTTCCTACACAAGCGTAGCCTTCGTGTTTTAGTAGATGGTTGCGCTTCTCAATTCTATGTAGTGAATGCTGGGGTCCCCCAGGGATCTGTGCTATCTCCCACACTCTATCTTTTGCATATCAATGATATGCTCTCCCTTGGGAACATACATTGCTATGCAGATGATAGTACAGTGCATGGTGGATACCACGGACGCGCAGTGGCTGGGCGGGCGGAAACTGAGGAGAGGCGGGAGAATCTTGTCATTGAACTCGATAGGACGTTAGAGCTCATCGCCAAATGGGGTTCTGATAATCTTGTTGAGTTTAATGCCAAGAAAACACAGGTATGCGCTCTCACAGCAAAAAAGTCACCATTTTACCCTCATCCCTCCCTCTGTGGCACACCGCTGATGATACAAAGCAAAATCGCCATGCTGGGGATGGACGTTCGCTGCGACCTTAGTCCAAGGGATTACATCGAGGCTATTATAAAAACAGCTTCTCGGAAACTCGGAGTTCTAAACAAGGTGCGGCGTTTTTTCACGCCACAACAACTGTGCCTGTTATACAAAACACAGGTACGGTCTTGCGTTGAAAATTGCTCGCACCTTTGGGATGGCTCCGCTAAGTACCTACTGGAGGTCTTGGACCGGTTGCAGAGACGTGCAGTACGCATTATTGGCGACGTAAAGGTCACAAACACCCTTGAACCTTTACAATTGCGTCACGAGATAGCAGCACTGAGTGCTTTCTATCGACTGTATCACGGCGAGTGCTCTGAGGAATTATTCTCTCTAATTCCTGCTTCCCCCTTCCTTCTTAAGTCCACGCGAGCTGGTTCTCGATGTCACCGCCTAACTGTGACATCAATTCCATCGCGCACAAAGAAATTTGGCAACTCCTTTCTTTGTCGCACTACCAAAAAATGGAATTCCTTACCAGCTCACATGTTCCCCTCCTCTTACAACCCGGGTTCCTTCAAACGAGGCGTGAAGAGGCATCTTGTGAGCCGGCAAGGCGGTGACGGCTAGTACAGAACATTCTTCCCGACTGTACTGGCCGTCGTCGCGTTTGGACTCTACTACCACTTACCATCAGGTGGAGTAGAGTCGTTTGCCATCCTGGACATATAAAAAAAAAAAAAAAAGAAATCACAGATAGAAACTTCAATTTTTTATCAATTTATTCGTATAGATTAAAATGTTTTAAACGATATTATTTTTCCCATTTCTAAGAAATCCAACTTTTGTAAACTCTTAATCAAATTACGGCTTCATTGATTATAAACCTTTTTTTATTATATTGTTTCAAACGCATTACAAGTTTTAATCTTTTTACTATATTTCCGTAAACAAAGACAAGCAGTCTGTAAGTGTTCCACTGGGTTTTTAACCAGATTTCTTGTCGGCAAAAATACGTGAAGCGTTTCCACATCTTGTTATTATATCTTGAGACACATGATACAAGCTTCACTGGTGTTAGGGCTTTGTGCAAGCTCGTCTGGGTAGGTACCACACACTCATCAGTTATTCTACAGCAGTACTCGGTATTGCTGTGTTCCAGTTTGAAGGGTGATTGAGCCAGTGTAATTACAGACACAAGGGACATAACATCTTAGTTCCCGAGTTTGGTGACGCATTGGTGATGTAAGCGATTAATAAATACAACAGTAGAAGTAATAATTTTTATTATTTGTTAATTTCAATATCTTTAATATAATAATTTATGAGATATTTTAAATTTAATTAAAACAAAATATTATATATTCTTAATTCGATGACAATCGTTCAGTTCCCTTTTTTATATATGCACGGGAAAACTATTATTTTTTAACTTTTTTTACCAAACTATACCAATGAAGTTCTGAAACCGATTATATTTTTATTAAATCAAATACAATATAAAAATATGTAATTATTAAACATATTAAGTGAAGTGCATAAATAAGTATTTCTAACACGATGGTTAACATTTCTTACAATGCCAATGTCTATGGGCATTTAGTGACTATTACCATCAGGTATATGTTCGTCTACCTACCTATACTATAAAAAAGGTATGTTCATGTATTCCTTCGTCTCTTATCCAAAAAAAAAATGAACATCTATAACTAAGTTATTCTGGATATCAACCCCTCTTTATTTCACTAGTTTATACCCAAAAACAAAAATGTTTAAATTAAAATTATATTCATTCTCCTTCAAATTAACTAAAAAACATTAACTATGTCTGAATTGTTAATTGTTCTGAAATGATCACATTTTGTAAGATATCTTAATATTTAATTATTATCAATGACAATAAACCTTGAGACCCTTTTCAAAGTCTGACAATAATTTATAACAACTAAAATATTACTTATACTAAGAGCGAAACGAAATTATCAATTGTAATTGTATTGAAACATCTGTCTTTCAAATTAAAGATAATGTAGAAGTTCATTGATGTATATATACTTCAGCTTTGGAATTCCAATTCAAAATCTTTATTTGCAAATGCTTCGGGCTTCGCTTTGAATTCGTATTTGCTTAATTGAGATAAAAAAGAGTGTCAAATCATTTGCGTGACAGATTTCAAGATCAGTTGGAACGTTGAAACATTGAAGAAACGAATGATCAAAAATATAAATACACAAGTATTAACGATATCACTTGTTATAAATAACGTATAAGAAAAATCATGCCGTCATATTTTTAATAATGTCATATAACAAAGCGCTTAATATATAGATTATTTATTTATAACTCGAGCCGGTTGGCGTGGTTGGTGGATGCTTGACTTTCACGCCGAAGGTTGTGGGTTCGATTCCCACCCAGGACAGATATTTGTGTGCATGAACATGTCTGTTTATCCTGAGTCTGGGTGAAATTATTTATATAAGTATGTATTTACAAAATAAAAATAGTATACGTAGCATATCAGTTGTCTGGTTTCCATTGTACAAGCTCTGTACAAGCTAAATTTGGGATCAGATGGCCGTGTGTGAAATATGCCCCAGGATATTATTATTATTATTTATTGCATCAAACTATACGTCAATTGAGACAAGGGTATAGGTTACATTTATGTATATTTAATAAATGTTACACAGTCCCTTGTATCAACAGATGTATAAATTATAACGTAATAAATAATTATATGAATATCAAACTAGATAATTTATTATTTGTAGTAATTAAACATTATTTACGTTACTTGGTAACACTATAAGCGATGTTTGATAATTCTACGTAATAGGTCGGCAATTTCTCCCTGATCTCTGACTGCATTCAATGAAATTAATTTTAATAAAACGCTAATGAGACAAATACACGCATAAATCAGATAGTAACACAATTCGACTTAGAAATAAAATCTTTAGAGCAGCTTTATGAATTGTGAATATGTTAATATCGAGTCGAAAGGTTCTTGTAGCGGAGGGCAAGAACTTTGGCTCATCGATCATTATTAAGTGAGTGAGTATTAAATATATGAATTTGTAAAACACTAACATCGCAAAACAGTGTTACGTAAAAAGTATACCGAAACATGAAATTCGACCTGATCCCCTAACCAGGTGACATTGAATTTTGTAGTAGCGTGGGACATAATAGACCCAATCTGTTGTGGTCGTGTCTGTATTGAATACGAATAGGTCGTGTTTTGATCATGTGTGTTAATATATTTTTACTACCTTGTTGGTCTCTCAGACTTCGAAGTAACTGGGTTCACACATGAATCAATATAAAATATTAGGCTTTTCTGTTGAGATATTCTCGAGATTGGATTATGTGAGTGTGAGATGTAAAAAATATATTGTGTATACAATTCATCTCGTGCTTGACGGTGAAGGAAAACATCGAAATTTTACCACATTTGTGGCCACCAACCCGTATTGGAGCAGAGTAGTGGAATAAGCTCCAAACCTTCTTCTCAAGAGGGTAGGACTTAGCCCAGCAGCGTGACATTCACACTTGTACACTATAATAAATCAATTACTCAAATAAAAATGGCTGACATCCTTTGCTATATACCAAATACAACTCCTTAACAGTATTTCCAAGATAAACATATTTTCTTATAAATTCAAAGATTGAACTCTTAAATTGAATTGAAGTTATCGTTGACTTTAAAAGTCAACGCAAACATCGCAATAACTAGTGGTGTTACTGCACTTACTGGAATCTTTGTGCGAGCTCACCTTATAGGTACTGTAGTGTAGGAGGTTGACTTATAAACAAACTCCTTTCAACATATTTTAGTGCTGGCAATTAAAAATTTTAATTGAATTTAAGAACGAATAAGATTTAAAAAAATAAAGACGGTAGAAGATTTTTTTTGGTATAACATATATAACTTGATAGATATTGCTAAGGTATTTGTTAGTTCGCCTTCACATCTTACCTACATAACCGATCATTAAGAAATTATGCATATCACGTCATCAAGGGTACCGATAAGGAGATAGGGTACCTCACACCTGCCCCCTCTCCTCAGACGCGGGTAAAACCGCAGGTGGAAACTAATCCGAATACTATTCCATCACTGCTTCGGTGCTCGTTGGTTTCACGGCATAATATAATCCGCCACACGCAGGTGCTCCATCACGATGTTTTCACTAATGCCGAACACGATATGAATTATAAACACAAATTAAGCACGTGAAAGATAAGTAGTGCTTGGATTAGTAGCTACAGTTTTTGGTAGCTCTATCAGCTCATAGATCATAAATATAGAGATTAGATCGCTCAGTGATTAGAACATGTGAATCTCAACCGACGATTGCGAGTTCCAACCTAGACAAGCACTACTAAATTTCCAAGTCCTTAATTTGCTTCTATCAATTATCTCGTGCTCAACGGTGAACAATAAAACATAGTCAAAGTGTCAGTAGAAAAAATTGCTACACATACATTGGAGCAGCGTCTTGGAATAAGCTACAAAACTTCTGCAAAAAAGGAGAGGAGGCCTTAGCCCAGCTGTGGGATATTAACAGACTTACTTTTAGTGACTTACTTTCTTTTACCTGTACATTAGTTGCAACTTAATATACCGAAACTAAATCATGCTGTGCCAATAATTCTGGTTTTACTTAACATCATATGGCTCATTCTCTTCCTTGATGCAACACATAAAAAAAATTACAAAAGTATTAACCTTTTGTATTGTATCCCTTTATTTACTTTTGTTTAGCTAACAAAAGTTTCAATATCTTCGGCTAAAGTTCAATGACCATTTTATTAAATACAACTGGGTCAAAGACAGGTAGCATTGGCTTTTGACTTGTAAAGGTCAAATCCCTGAGGTCGCCTTCACAATACGATTCTTGTATTTCGTTTCAATGATAAATGATCTAAAAGTTTTACGACATTCCATTCATGTATTTGTTTACTTTCTTTAAATTTGTTTTGTAAGGGATTACAAAGAACATAGATTTTATATTTTGTAGATGTTACTTACGATTTTATTCGTTGGAATCACTATTTTATTAAGATGGTGCTATAAAAATGTATATGCGAAATAGCAGAACTTGAACCGTCAATCCTTGTATGAAATACATGACATAACATGAGAGACACTTAATTCATTTTTCATAAAATTTCATTTTAAACTTTTTCGGCCTTACATAAAACGTCTAACAGATGATTAGTTAAACAAGGTGGTGTCACCATCTTTCGAATATCAAGTCAATAATGACAGAAAGAAAGCGATCGATGTTTAACTTAACAGACGCTAAGCAACGTTTATAAGTAAGGCCGGTTAAAACTTCTTTTGACAGTTACATATGTAATATGTCAAAACTAAGCGATTACGTGTCCTGTGCGCGTTAAAATTTCCAAACCGACAACCTTGCCAAATATCTTTGCTAGTACGTGGTCAGCATAAAATTCGACGTAAATTTATTTGTGACATGTGTCCTAACTTACGAGGTATGTTACTTATGAGGTATGTTTTATAAGCAAAGAATTATGTTAGATCGGATCTGATTTAGCAAAATATATTTCTGTCTATCACTAAATTTTAACACAAATTTTTCAAAATTAAAATAACTATCTCCGGCATCAAATGGGAAGTTGATTGTATTGTAAAGTTCCAATTCGACTAATTTTCTTAATCGCCTTGATATTATTTCCCGGCAGAAACAGTATTTGTGTCAAAAGCATATTTGACGATGATATTATTTCAATACATTTGTTCACAGTATTCCCGATATATGGGTGTATTATATTCAACAGAGTTGGGTCGCAAAATTCCATGATGGAGTATATTGATGTTAATTCTGATATTCCATCTAAACATAAACATTTTTTTCTTTATTTAAGTAAACTTATGTAAGTTAAAATTAACTTTTGAATTATGTTACATGATTAAATTAATGCAAAACTATCACTAGTTCAAAATGTAGATTCTACCGAAAATAAACGGCAAAAAATACAGTAGTTTGTCTCTTTTTTTAAATTAAATATATGAATTGAATTAAATTGTTGTGGCTACTTTAAAAAGCTTCACATGTTAGCTATTTTCACTAAATTGTTTTACATTTGTCATTAAAACATGTAGTAGCTACTAGTGGTCCTTAAAAATAAATAAAAAAAAAAAAAAAATTTATAATCAACAAACAATGAAAAAATCATTGAAATCAACAAACATGAATTTCACACTTTTTATAATATATGTATTGCGTAATAAGCATTATGTATGTATATTTTGAATAATTTAAATTTATTAATATGCAAATTAAAAAAACACCGTGGAATATTATGATTATTGAAACGAATGCTTTTATCCAGGAAGGATATATAAATATATTTTTTTTATTCTTTGCTTACACTTATCTCATTTACTTGGTCGAGGTAATTTGTTTTTTCAACTGCACAAGAAACATATGGCAGACGCTTACGGCCCGCCGCCTCCATGATGCCTTTCTGAACTTTGTTAGAGCTCACTTCCTATCTCAGTTGTGAAATGTTGAAAATCGACGTACCGTGATTCGCTTTATTTATGAGTAATATTTAAATATTATAGCATTATTATTACAGTCAATGTCGCATATCACTTACTACTGATATTTATCATTCGTTTTCTGCAGTGATTTTCTAGTTTGGTCTTACAGAACCTGGTCTGTTCTTGCTTTAACTGAAGAATGCTTCGAGAAGTTTATGTGGGTACTTGATTATTGATAATATTGGCCCCTCTTAAACTATAAAGGATAATATATATGAGATATAATTTACTAGTAATTCGGTTTTTTTTCTAAGATATAATGAAATGATTCAGACATAAAGGTGTGTTATTCTATATAAAAAAATCGAAATCAATTTTATTATTTTGTATGGACAACTCTTAGCCAAAATTTAATATGGCAATATTTATTGTATAAAAAAGGACGCTATTCCAATGAAAAATAAAAACACTCTTAAATTTAACAGTCAGATCATCATTCAAAACAAACTACTTGTAAATTTTTAAATGTGATTTATGGATATGGATAAGAAATAAAATAACCCTTGTAGGGTTAAAATGATTTAACTCTCCCATTTCATTTATTTGCTTACGTTAGTGTTGAGTGTAGAAATTTATAATAAAGACGTGTTTTTGATGTTACTAAGGATTTGACCAAGACACGTTCAACTTATTTATATTCGACACACGTCCGCCTACGGCTTACACCAACAACAGATTGGGTCTATTATACCCTACAATATACCTCGAAACATTCAATGTCATTGAACGAAGGAAGGGTCTGGAAATATCGCTCGTACACACCTTTCGATATTTTTTTTAACCGTCACGATATTTTAGATTATGTATGAATGACATGGGTTTTCTCTTCTTAAATGGCACTTACACATGTTAATATGACACATAGTCAAAGTCATATTTAACGATAATAACTAATGATGACCAGTACACGATATTACCATCAACTACGCACTAACTATCTTAGCACAAAATTGCACATAACATGTGATGTTATTAAAATTGCGTTCGTGATGGTAATTATTTCAGGTAACAATAAATACGGATAGCTCTAACATAACTCCTACCTTAATAAATAGCTTAGATAACATAACGAGACGAGAAATAACTAATAAGAATATTAAGTATAAGTTAAATATTTATTATTTAAAACAATTATAGCGTATATTGTAAGTAAATTAATAGACGGAAAGGCGCTCATGAAGAACTTCGTGGTTTTTGTAGTGTCATAATTTAATTGTTATTTGGTTGTTTATATTTTTAAATAAATAAACAAATAATATAAGAAATAATTATTTATAAGGAGCTTTTAGAATGTTGACAGACTTCAAAAGGACGTAAACACGTTGATGTTGCGCCGAATCTCTCCCGACCTGTTATGCTGTCCTATCGGATTTAAGAATTAATTTGCATTTGCGTGCACATTTTAATACTATAATGTCAAGTGCGTTAGCTAGTTTCCTAGTAGGCTAGAAAGCTAGTTTATTAGATTGACTGCCGTGCCATAAACAATTATTAATATATAAATGAAAATATTTAATCAAAAATCTGACAATTATCAAAACACTCATAGTTTTGATCAGTCGCGGAATCAAATACTAACATGTGCTATAAATAAAACTGAGATTTTTAATTCTAATTATTCGATTCAGTGTCGTTTTAAATTTTCTACTTTCAAAGTGAATAAGTAACGTAAGTAAGAGAGTAAGTGTTGTAATTTTTTTCTGAAGTTTAAAAATTTTCATAAGGCTAAGGTTCTACCCACAAAGTCTTATACTACATTAATATCTAGTTTTATTTTTTTAATTTAATGAGAACATTTTTTTTAAGAAACGATATTAATTCGATTAAAGATAACATTATTAAACGAAAATATCTATCATAATACACTCCATCTATAAATATCCAATAATATTATAACCTGGACATTTATGGAAAATAAAGTGAATTAATTAATTTTTGAATTATTTATGTTTAACAAACTTTGCCGAGCAATTCAAGATTTTTTTCGTTTTTCAATATTAAAAAAAGATTTTTATCACGCAAATTCGGCAAAATGACAAGTTAAGAGAACGTCTAAATAGTTCACATACTCGAACCGTCCCCGTCTGTATAAAAATTCTATTCGACTCGCAGATAATAGGCACGAACTGAAGGGCGTTTTATGGAGGTAGATGACGACTTCTTTGACCCTTGCTTTTATAAGGTGTTGTGATGTTATTTTATACTCAAGCCTTTTTTTTTCATTATTTATATGATAGACGAACAGTATCGCTAAAAACCTTAATCGCAAAATACGACAAATTATTTTTTGTTTACATTGATAAAAAAAGGCTAGGTATTTTTTCAAACTGACTCTTTTCTAATAATATATCGACCTTAATTTGTTTTCTATTTCTTAACGTGAAAGTTGTAATGTAAATAAATGATATATAAGTGTAATGAAATATCGATGCTTCAGTGAGGTCTTGATCAACAAGAATATTGTTTGTAATCAAGAATAATAGTAGTAATCAAGAATTTGTTTTGTAAAATTCGTTAGATTATATTCTTACTTGTTTGAGATTAATAAACATTTGACTGATACATTCCAATGTATCATATATTCACAGCAATGAAATGTACTTTTTCATAGAGGTTTTAATATTATCAAAGTTGATGTAACTTGCCGTTAGATGTCTTTGAATATGAACTTTTACACGATTTAATCACTATTATAATTGGTACACCATATCTTTATACAGACAGGATAAGGTTTGCCGGATCTAGTCTGTATATTTGAAAATTAATAATTGTATACATATTTGACATAGTGTTCAACCAATCGCTGTATTCATTGGTATATAAGTTAAAGGCAGAACAAGTCAGCGAAGTTTTGCTAGTAAAATGTAAAGCACATGTAAAGCACGAAATGAATTATAAACACAAATTTATTAAATTAAAACATTAAAGTCTTTAATAAATACAAATAAAAATTAAAAATATTTACTGTACAAATCGTGACCACGTGGAATGGCAAGAATGTTACCTTCAAGTTTGATGAAATTTTACTTTTTCCCGAAGATAAAACTGAATAAAATAAATAATTGCAAATGATTGTTTAAGTTATAAAGACAGAAATGCAATTATACAATGTATTTATGAGGAAGTTTATAAATACTTATGAGGTATTACGCTAATATCATAGTCCGTTGCTAATGTCAGATGTCATAATAACAGATGACATCTGACATTAGCAACGGACGGTGATGTCAACATCAACATCGAATTGAGTGGTAGATTTGTCAGTTTTCAATGTTTCCTTTGAACGACAGATATAAGAAGAATTGATTATAGTTATTTATTATTAGTTACAATAATTATTTCTTTTATTTTTATATTAATTTTATATCGTAAACCTAAACGCCTTTACTATTTAACTTTTTATATCAATTGTTTAGCTAAGAACTGATTTCTCTTGTTCTTAAATCGATTATTTGAATTTGAAAGAAGAAGACATAACATTATTTAACAAATCACTCCCTTAACAATATTTACAATTAAAGCCGATAATTTATAGTTTAATTTTTAACAAATAAATCCATTTTATTAAACAATACAAAATTTCATTCGTTCAAATGTTTCTCAAGCAAATACACGTTGAAGATCTAGTCCGAATAAAAATATGAAAGTACACTACCCTTTACCATTTATTTTTTGGTAAAAATTTTACATCGTTTATCTTTGTTTTAAGCGAGGAGACTGAGACAAGAGCGTAGCTTGAATTTAATCCCCACAAGGGACATTTGGACGTTTCTTAGGAATACTCGGATAGGATTGCATTGTCTCGAGGAAGCTGCAATAATTTTATGTATAAGTCGGTTTGTATAAAGTTCAGCGACTATAAAACATTCCGTGTAATGTTTTCAAGCTATTTCATACTTATTTTATAGGATTCTTAGGAAGATGTTCTTAGAGGATAATTTAGTTATATTTGTTTTCCTATTCAGCTTTATTTTACAAGTTTAGAACATTTAAGTAAATCTTTACATTTCTCATATAAATATTTTGATAAACATAAATATTTCTAATTGAGTCGGATCCGTTTGACCTCTTGTGATATACACAAGAATATAGTAATAGTTTAACTTAACTTTTGTTCGTGATGTCGCAGATGTTTGTGAGCCAAGTTGATTAGTGGATTAAACACGCACACTTTAACCAAAGCGGTTGAGAGTTTAACACTTGGCAAGCATATTATAATAAATATATACACATTCATATAAATAATTCTGCCAAGCCTACATCCTAAGTGAATATAGGTTTGGTTGAATTATTTGTGCTGGTAACCAGTATGACTTACGGCTTAACTACTTAACCGATTTTGATGAAATTCGGTATGATGCAAGCTTCAATCCCACATATTTTTTATACCTTACACCTGATTCCTCCTAACACGCGAGGGAAGCCTAACAAAATTTATATATTTCACGGTTCATGTTTTAAAAAGACATGATATAATCTAAAAATATTTTCATAGAATAGTTTTCGTTGTAATCAAATATTCAAACGAAAAGCAACAAATTACATTTTAATTGTTTTAAATCCGGAAAACGGTGAATATTATAACGTGTGAATTTGTTTCCGAAAATCGAGTGAGTGTTTTCGAATTCAATGTCAATAAGAGCCATGATTATAATTTCATTGAGTTTCTTTTAGGTCATGTACGTGTCACTTAACTTCCTTACAAATTTGTCTTTACGTGGAGACTATGTCTTAATGCATTGTAATAGAGTATTTTTTCGTTTAAGTTTTTGTTCCTTATAATATAGTGTTTCACGACCTATAAAATACCGAATCATTTTGGAAAGCCTTTGAACCGTGTAGCTGATACAGTAATTACGTTTGCAAATAGTTTTTTGATACTCTCTTTTTATTAAGAGTTTTTCCGCTGCTATGCAGAAACTACAAAGTAATAAGGTTGTATATGTGGTGGTAGATATTATTTAAAAAAAAATCTTTCAAATATTTCAATATCATTGTGGGAGTTTATACATTACATATCATCCTTTTTCTATTTAATTTTAAAAAAAAAAAGGAAAAAAATACATTTACAATGTATATAATGTAATGTATAATATGCAAGAATTTATTAGTACATGAATTAAATGAAAAAATTTAAGAACTTTTACATTTATAATATTCTTTCTACCAATAGCCGCCATTATATTTAACTAAATTAAGTAGTAATGACCTAAGAGCATTTGAATAAAAATTGTTCATAAGTTTTCTAAACTTGCCATTATTCAGGAAGGCTCTAACCAAGTGCTAGAGTAGGCTAAATGAGGTAAATGAACGCCTCGGTAGACAAGCACCTATCTGATAACGAGATACTGGCTGGACGTGTGCACTTTACTTGGATAATAGATGAAGCCAGGAAATCGGCGACAGTTACAAAATGCACCTTCATTACGCGTGAAAATCAGAAATGTATTGTTGATGCGAATCTCTGATTCATTTATTCGTTAAAACAGGGTTAAATGGATCAGAGATGAAGAAATCATGTCATCATATCATCATCATCATATCAGCCGAAAGACGTCCATTGCTGGACAAAGGCCTCCCCCAAGGATTTCCACGTTAGCCGGTCTTGCGCTGCCCGCATCCAAAGGCTTTGTTTTAAGTCGTCGGTCCACCTTATAGGGGGCCTGCCCACGCTGCGTCTTCCGGTTCGTGGTCGCCCCTCGAGAACCTGTTTGCTGTCACCAACTGCGCTGCTTGGAGGACCCCTCCTTCTCCATGTTGGTGGTACGTGTGGACCTGGTTCGTCAGAGCCGAGTCTACGTGTGCCTCTACAGATCCCACAATGGTGACTTGGAGACAAGCCGATTATTTGACCATCTTAGTCGGGTGGCAGATGCTGCGCAAGAGCAATTTCCTAACGCGGAATTGGTGTTTTTGGGGGACTTTAATGCTCACCACGAATCCTGGTTGAAATCCCTCAAAACTGACCATGCTGGAAGGACTGCTCATGCTTTTGCTCTCACACATGACTTGACCCAACTGGTTGATCAGCCCACCAGGATCCCAGACATTGATGGGCAAGCACCTTCTCTACTGGACCTTCTGCTGACTTCTCACCCGGTGGAATATCAGGTTGTGGTTCAGGCTCCTCTTGGCTCTTCGGATCACAGCCTTATTTCTACCAGAGTGCCACAGGCCAAGCTGCCGCCACTAGCGGTATGCAAACGTCGCGTTTGGCACTATAAGTCGGCGGATTGGGACGGTATGCGCGATTACTATGCGTCGGTCCCTTGGAAGGAACGTTGCTTCAGTGGGAATGATCCGACAGCTAGTGCCGCTGCTGTTGCTGGCGAGATCATGCTGGGAATGGAATACTACATTCCTAGCTCAGATCTCGTCAGTAGTAGTACGCGTAACCGTTGGTTCACTCGTGAATGTGCCGATGCTGTATCAGCTAAGCAGGCGGCATATCGCAAGTGGATCAACGGCTGCATTAGCGGGGCATCTAACATTGACTCACTGAAAGCAAACGATAATAAAAATTCCAAGTCCTGTAGAAAGGCATACACGAGAGCGGATGCACAGCGCATTGTACAGATTGGTCATGACCTTGTTTCGCATCCTAGGGGCTCCCGTAGCTTCTGGCGTCTGACCAAGTCTGTGCAAAACAATTTCTGCCAACCTTCGCTGCCACCGCTCAGAAATCCGGACGGATCGCTAGCTCACAGTCCGCAAGAGCAAGCTGATCTCCTGGCTAAACTCTTTGCCGACAATTCCGTCATCGATGATTGTAGTGCACTGCCACCTACAATACCTGCATGTGGCCATACGATGCCTGACATTAAAATCAGGCAACGTGATGTGCGTGCGGAGCTGCAATCACTTGATGTACGGAAAGCTAGCGGTCCCGATGGAATACCAGCCATAGTGCTGAAGAAGTGCGCAGCGGAGCTGTCTCCTGTGTTAACGCGCCTGTTCCAACTTTCTCTCTCTTCGGGAAGTGTGCCGGAGGCTTGGAGAAGAGCTAATGTGCAAGCGGTTCCCAAAAATGGGGATCGGTCTGACCCGGCAAATTATCGGTCAATAGCTATATATATAGGGATTTTAAACAACCAACTGATCCATTACCTAGAAGATCACTGTCTAATTAATGATCGTCAGTACGGGTTTCGACCAAAACGGTCCACAGGTGATCTTCTAGCGTACGTAACACACCTCTGGGGTGAAGCTATCGACAAGCATGGAGAATCGTTGGCTGTCAGCCTCGATATCTCCAAGGCTTTCGACAGGGTCTGGCACAGAAGTCTTCTCTCCAAGCTACCGGCATATGGTCTGCCTGCTCAGCTATGCACCTGGATTGCCAGCTTCCTACACAAGCGTAGCCTTCGTGTTTTAGTAGATGGTTGCGCTTCACAATTCTATGTAGTGAATGCTGGGGTCCCTCAGGGATCTGTGCTATCTCCCACACTCTTTCTTTTGCATATCAATGATATGCTCTCCCTTGGGAACATACATTGCTATGCAGATGATAGTACAGTGCATGGTGGATACCACGGACGCGCAGTGGCTGGGTGGGCGGAAACTGAGGAGAGGCGGGAGAATCTTGTCATTGAACTCGATAGGACGTTAGATCTCATCGCCAAATGGGGCTCTGATAATCTTGTTGAGTTTAATGCCAAGAAAACACAGGTATGCGCTCTCACGGCGAAAAAGTCAACATTTTCCCCTCTTCCCTCCCTCTGTGGTACACCGCTGGTGATGCAAAGCAAAATCGCCATGCTGGGGATTGACGTTCGCTGCGACCTTAGTCCAAGGGATTACATCGAGGCTGTTATAAAAACAGCTTCACGGAAACTCGGAGTTCTGACCAAGGTGCGGCGCTTTTTCACGCCACAACAACTGTGCCTGCTGTACAAAACACAGGTACGGTCTTGCGTGGAATATTGCTCGCACCTTTGGGATGGCTCCGCTAAGTACCTACTTGAGGCCTTGGACCGGTTGCAGCGACGTGCCGTACGCATTATTGGTGACGTAAAGGTCACAAACACCCTTGAACCTTTACAATTGCGTCGTGAGATAGCAGCACTGAGCGCTTTCTATCGACTGTATCACGGCGAGTGCTCTGAGGAATTATTCTCTCTAATTCCTGCTTCCCCCTTCCTTCTTAAGTCCACGCGAGCTGGTTCTCGATGTCACCGCCTAACTGTGACATCAATTCCATCGCGAACAAAGAAATTTGGCAACTCCTTTCTTTGTCGCACTTCCAAAAAATGGAATTCCTTACCAGCTCACGTGTTCCCCTCCTACAACCCGGGTTCCTTCAAACGAGGCGTGAAGAGGCATCTTGCGGGCCGGCAAGGCGAAGGCGGCTAGTGCAGAACGTTTTTCCCGTCTGTACTGGCCGTCGTCGCGTTTGGACTCTACTACCACTTACCATCAGGTGGAGTAGAGTCATTTGCCCTCCCGGCGATATAAAAAAAAAAAAAAAACCTTTCGTGGTTCGAGAACCTGAGAAATTACGTACTGGTTCGTTTATCACATTTAGATTAAAGATTAGAAGAGAATATTTAGTATATTTAAAAATAACATTATTTTACTTACTTCTAAGTTTTCTTGGAACAATGTTTTAATTTTTACATGACGTTGCATATTTTTTAGAGTTGTGGCTAACGAAACAAGATCACGAAAGTTTTGTCATTTTGTCATTGTCAGTTTTAAGAGCGTCTACTCCGTAAGTCGCACGGGGACGAAAGATTGTTGACAGTAGACTTTTTGCTTTTAATCTTTAACGGTCCACACCTTAACTTAGCAACTCAGCAGCGAGCGCACTTAAATAAAGTAAAAAGAAGCAAGATATATTTAAGTCCAACTATTTTCGACCCTGAAAAGTCAATACACGATGGAGCAAGGTATTCGTTTCTATAATAAAATTCAGCACATATTTTAAACATTAAAAAGCCTTTAAATGTGATGATAAAAACTTTCGTATTCATTTCTATTTCTATACGGGAAATATTAAATTTCATGATCATATCACTTAACGTATTATTTATTTACTTTTTAGTTTAGTTTAATTTTGTTTTGCTTTAAAGTTTTCTTTTTATAGGTGATAGTTTTTAAAAGATTTCTGTTTTTCATATTTGTTCTAATATTACGTACGTCTGTAGTTACTATCTATTGTACATTTTTAATGTTTTTTTTTAGCCTTCATATACGCATGTAATGTCCACTTCGAGAAGACGCAATTGTAAATTTTGGTTAAATGTGTTACTGTGTGTCATTGTTGACTAAATTTAAAAAAAAAAACGTAAACATACTTACGTCACCAGGCAAACAACTTTTATAAATTGAAGTTCGGCTTTATCCCAGAATAAATACTATAAATATCAGTAAAATGACTATTTTTATCTTATACTGATGACATTTTAAGAATCGCGTTAATTACGTCACCAGGCAAACAACTTTTATAAATTGAAGTTCGGCTTTATCCCAGAATAAATACTATAAATATCAGTAAAATGACTATTTTTATCTTATACTGATGACATTTTAAGAATCGCGTTAATTATTTACTTATTTTAAAATGGTGATGAACAAAATAAACTAACTCAATCAATAATACTTAAAAGTTTTTTCGATCTCAAAATGTGCAATAAAAAGACAGTCAGTAGTTTTGTGGCAACACCTGCGTTTTCATTCGTAAAGTCACTTGATTTATGACACACTATTTCAAAGAACTACGAATTTTTCCAGGAAATAAATTACTCTTTTTAAAAAATCAAAATCTAATTTATTGGCCATCAAACGTCATTCGAATTTCCCTTTGAACTGATTCAGCCATTCATCCAACATTTATGTGAACAATATTTATAGATGTTTTTTTCATGGCCGCTCCCAAAGTCAAGCGTCAGAAACTAATTGCCGAAGAACATTGACAGCCAGTAATGGCACGAATACCGTACATATCTACTGACAGCTTGTAGAAGATTATAGGAAACTGACATGTTGGTTAGACATTTTTATATGGCTTAGTTAGTAAAGCAAAAATTATGAGTAATTCATAATAGATTTCGACAGAATGGAGTTTATTAAATACAACACAATAAAATTCTATATGAATATGAAGCAGTGTAAATAATTACTGAAAAAGAGTTATTATTAAAAAAAACACTATCACACAGATTATTAACGGCCTCTAGACGTTCCTATACTTCTAACTGTGACAATAAATCACAATTTAAAAAAGTAACTTAAAAATAAAAATAACAGGTAAATTTTACTTATAAAAGAATAATATTAATTGTTCTTCTTTATTTTATTAAATTCTGTTTACCTTGCATATCTTATTTGGCTGTTAAATAAATTGATATTAATATTTTTTTTAAATTTAGATATTCATTAAATTTGATGAAATGCGATTTCTCTTTAAATTCCTCCGATAGTGACAGGAATAGTCATTTTTCGACCCGAATATCGGAATTGCGATTTAAAGTAGTTGCTTTTAGAATTCCTCACGTTCTTGACCTATTACTTTAAATTTTTCGATTTATATACGAACGTAGTTAAGTGTTTCCAACCCCCTCCCCCTTTTATTGCCTGTACCGGTGACAGGGAGATGTTCATTTTTACCTAGAAAATAGAATTGCGATCTCTTGCCACGATTTCACGAAGTTGCGATTTTTTATTTGCATTTTTTATTTTTTACATTCATTGATATTCAATAATTGCTGGATGAAACCCAAGCAATTATCACTGAATTTTCTCTTTGCTTAATACATAATTAAATAATTTAAACAATAATATATTCAAAAAAAAATTAAAAAATCTTAATATTATAAATATAACTACAATGGGCTACCTCAATATCTGTATGGGCTACCTCAAATAGGTGAACCAATTACCAGTTAGGCGTGTGATACCCATCACTTCTTTCCCATGGTTGCGACTTAAAATGCCAAGATAGGAAAAACAAAATAAAGATCACACATTATAACTAGTGCATTGAAAAATCAAGTTGAAGATCTCTGAACGAAAAATAAGTTAAGTATAAAAACGGCTTTTTAGGTAGAGAAACCTTCCACGAACATACAATCCATCACTTACTAACGAACATCTGGTTTTTATACGACCAAATGCTGCTTGGAATAAAAAAGGTAAAAATCACGTGCTTTTAAAATACATCAAATCATGTGTTGCACTTAAAATTTAAATCACTTGTAAATGTAATAATATATATTTAATTTTTATTTATTGACGTAAACATATTTAATTAGGATTAAATAATACAGATGAAAATTAACAATATTTGTACATAAATTTTAATTTCAAAGAACTCGATCAAGTTTTCCTATTTATTGTTATTGATGTTTTTTTTTTAAATAAAATTTTTAATTTTTTAGTTTCCTTTAATGAACTTCATGGAACAATCAAGCCTCGCCACAATAGCAAAAGGGATATAACCTGCCACGAATTGCTGTTATCACGACCGTATCGGTTCCGGGACATTTATGTTAATGGAAGGTATATTCCCAATAGCTGTTACATAATATATTTCATAGTAGAAATTGAGTTCGTTCGGATCATTTTGCGTGACCATTAATAAGGACTTCTGGTTTTATCGATTCATATATTTTATTTGTATAAAAATGTGTTTAATTCATAACATTATTTATGAATACTCCAGCAACACAAGAAACGTTGGTGCTATAGAACATCCGTCTTAATTGAAAATGGAATATAGTTCTAGTCTCGAAGCCGAGATGGCCTAGTGGTTAGAACGCGTGAACCTTAACCGATGATCGTGGGTCCAAACCCAGGCAAGCACCACTCAATATTCATGTGCTTAATTTGTGTCAGCATGTGTCTAGACACATTTTCAGTAAAACTAGTTTTACTGAAATTCTTAAGCATATGAAGATTTAGTGGTGCTTGGTCGGGTTTAAGCCCACGATCATCGGATGAGGCGTTCTAACCACTGGGCCATCTCATTTTTACCAATACAGCCAGCAATCTATGTTTGGCGTACTTTGACTTAATAAAGTATGCATTTAATTAATTATTTTTATCGCATTATATACATTTATTACAATTCAAAAGCTTTAAAAAAACTTGTAATACTCAAACGAAAACGTTAGGTGCTAGTAATATTATATAATACATATAATTGTATGTGGTGGTAGAGCTCTGTGCAAGCTCGTCTGGGTTGGTACCACCCACTCATCAGATATTCTACCGCAAAACAGGAGTACTTGGTATTGTTGTATTCCGGTTTGAAGGCTGAGTGAGCCTGTGTAATTACAGGCACAAGAGACATAACATCTTAGTTTCCAAGGTTGGTGGCGCATAAGAAGATATTTTAATTCTCATTTATGTGAGAATTTTGCAATCGATTTTAAGCATCCATTTCATTCCAAGCCTTCTTACTCCTCTAAAACTGTACATTTCATTTTTAATTTTATAAATCATGTTCACTCGATGGTTCTATGAATGTTTACACTTATCATTGATATACATCATCATCCCTTCATCATCAAACCTTCGTCGTCCACTGTTGGACATAGGCCTATCCAATGGCACGCCACTGAGCTTGATCTTCAGCTCTCAGTCTCCATCCGCCGCACAGCCACGGCGTATATCGTCACTCCACTTAGCCGATGGTCGTCCTACGCTACGTTTACACAAACACATATACATATCAGATATTATTTGTATCAGATATTGTTGTATGTGTGTATAGTGTAATATATTATATATATATATATTGATAGTGTGCATATTAAATAAATAAATAAATAAAAATACTTTTAAAAAATAATGAAACGAAAGGAATTACAAAATAATAATCATATTTCACAGTCGTTAACAATTCTTAACTTTCACGTTTAAAATTCGAGAGAGCGTTTAATAGAAAAATCTGTACAGAAGTCAAAATGGTAAAATACAGGTGCTATAGCAAAAGAATGATAAATTGCAAAAATTGATGAATTTAAAACGCTCTTTGTCCAGCTTTGGTCGCGATGGAAATTCAAGCACCAATTTACATTTTGGCTATAACATGTCATACGTGACAACTATTCACGTACACTTATCCAATACAAAGACTTTTAAAAATAGTTTACATTTTTAATATACGAACATATCCTAACTAATATATATATCTAGATATATATATAACTATATATTTCTAGAAATATATAGTTCACTGTAATAGCTTTTCGTTTACAACTCGGCAGCAGATGCCATACGAAACTTTGGTCTAGATAAAAAAGGTAAAATAGCGGGTGAACCCCGAGTATTTTATATAACTCGTAAATAATTAATGCATTACATAAATCCGTACGTTCGTGTTGTAGTGAACATTTCCAAGTATTTCATTGTACAAGTTAAACATCCGTAAAGTTTTATTTAAGTTATAAGTTAATTTGTAAGCGTTAATCTTCGCATGTTACTGATGCCTTGCATTGTAGAGTTGTTACTTTTGTATACGGTTTTCCGAGAATTATCATACATGTTTCTAAATATGAATTTTGAACTGATTTTACATATTCGGTTTATTATTTTGTGTCAAGTGATACTAAATGTAACAGCTCTTCAGTAAAAGGTTGGTAGAGATATTTGTAGCAGATAATTGTATCCAATATGTGGAGGTCTCGTTTTGGTGATTTACTTTCCAATCGAGCACTTGTATTTGTTTATCATTTTTGTTGAAAATTTGATAATTGTTACATATGGAGCAAAATAAATTCTCAATTAAATTCAAGATGGCATCTCACGCACCAGTGGAGTTTAGTTGCCATTTTAAATTAGGACTACAAGTGACCCCCAATAAGGAGCAATAAAATTACTGTTAAAAGAATGACATCTTGCAAAATGCAAAATCCGGTTGACAAAAAGAATTTTGATTTTTTTTTCAATTTTAACTTTTGTTCGGAAAAGAAAATTTTTGAGTGAGTGTATAATAATATTATAAATAGGCTGTTTTCCAACGACGGCAGTTTTCACTAAATATAACAAACTCAAAGTAGATCTCGAATATTTGCTAATGAGTGGGTCAAACATCAGAAGTTAGTTCTATCAGAACGAATCAATGAAAAGTAAATAACGAATCAATCTACTCGTTTCGGTAACCAATTAATAAGAGGACTCTAATACAAAAGAGATTACCAATTAATAAGAGGACTCTAATACAAAAGAGATTTTGTATTAGAGTCCTCTTATTAATTGGTTCGATCTCTTCGATCGATTGAGAAATCGATCGAAGAGGGCTAGATGAATGCAAGTGAGTCGTTATATAAAATTATGTTTAGAGAGACGTCTCCAATGTACCACCAACTATAAAAACATATACATTACTTATACCTGTAATGATATTGGCTTACTGACCCTACAAACCATACAAACGTAAAACAAATTATTGGTGTTTTCCAGTAAAAGTGGTGTGTGGTACCTTTTTTTTATGTGCGCCGGGATGGCAAGTGACTCTACTCCACCTGATGGTAAGTGGTAGTAGAGTCCAAACGCGACGACGGCCAGTACAGTCGGGAAGAATGTTCTGTACTAGCCGTCACCGCCTTGCCGGCCCACAAGATGCCTCTTCACGCCTCGTTTGAAGGAACCCGGGTTGTAAGAGGAGGGGAACATGTGAGCTGGTAAGGAATTCCATTTTTTGGTAGTGCGACAAAGAAAGGAGTTGCCAAATTTCTTTGTGCGCGATGGAATTGATGTCACAGTTAGGCGGTGACATCGAGAACCAGCTCGCGTGGACTTAAGAAGGAAGGGGGAAGCAGGAATTAGAGAGAATAATTCCTCAGAGCACTCGCCGTGATACAGTCGATAGAAAGCACTCAGTGCTGCTATCTCGTGACGCAATTATAAAGGTTCAAGGGTGTTTGTGACCTTTACGTCGCCAATAATGCGTACTGCACGTCGCTGCAACCTTCTCGAACAATCCTACACAAAGCTGAAGCATCAATTAGAACTACATACCATAACATAATTACCACGGATATTATCGACATGTATATTTTGGCGATTTTACGGATTCTCTATAATGATGCTTACATTGATTAAACTTTTCTTAAATATAGCCATGTCATTAAATGTCAATATGTTCGCTTCAACTTGTTATTCGCCTATCGCCATCGTTTTGACGTCATTAACAAATATTATATTCAGTTCGTGAAGCGGCACTGTGTTTTTTACTTGACAGTTTGATTTTTATAGACATGGATAAATATTTTGTTAAGAAATAATGGGTTCAATCCTTGAGAAATATGTAGGAAAAATTATAATACTATACCTTTACGTACTAACCGCTGTTCAATGAGGTGTATTATATAAATCATGCTCGTATTCGAAGTATGTGTGTGTTCAAAGTATGTATAATATAACATTACATTTATACCGTTTCTAATAAATTTAAAATAAGTCACGTATTTGGAAGTACATTAGATAAAACGCATTAATATGCAAAAATCATCGACAAATAATTATACAATAAGCTCACTTTTGTTTTATTTTTTCTCTTTTCCCTTCTCGCTCTCTATCTCTCTCTCTCTCTCTCTCTCTGTAGTCTCTCTATATGTTAAAAAGTTTCTCGAAACGTAGTAAAAGTTAATCATAAGCTTTTAGATTTACCCCTTAGATTTCAAACAAAAAATAGGTATCTGACCTGTTGATAATAGTCGTTCCTTCATTCCTGAAAATCGTAGGTCTGGTGATGCTCGCTCATACCAATTATTTGCTTCCATCTTTTTCTGTCAATGGCCATCCTAGTACTAATAGTACAGAAATAACCTGACGAGTTACATAACTGATCCGACCATCTAGTTGGTGAGTGGTCTCTGGGTCTTTTGCTCACGGTATTGCTGATCACAATAATCTTTTTTATTCCTTACAAATTGCCAAATGTTCCATTACAGAAGATTACTCTCATATATAGTTGGCTTAACATATAACAAAGATCATATAATATTTGCTGCTATCTTCAGGATATTTTCCCTTACCACTAAATACAATAAATGTTAAAAACAATTAAGTAAATCAAACCTAAGTGATTTTTTCCTTCGGCTAGAGTTAGCAAGTAGTTTGCTTATTGTACAAAATTTAGTCGTAAGCTTAACTATATTCTTTCATTTATGATCTGATATCCGTTAATTAATAGTATCGTTTTAATGCTTGAAATTAAAAAATAATACTCTAAGAAACATAGTTTTAGCTCCATTTAATTGAACAGTTTGTTTCATAATTTTATTTCAAATATTTAATATTCCGATTTGTGATAGCACGCCGGTTTGTGTTCGAACCCAAAATTTCGACGTCAAAATTAATCAAAAGCACTCAACCCAAATATTTGATATTAAACTATAAACCGATAAATAATTAACAAGGATAATAATTACCGGATATATGAGCGAAATGAAAATTAACAGTGATAATTTGTTAGGTCATTGTGTATTCAAATATATAGATATTATGATTGACAAATGATGATTGATTATAGAATTAACGAAATACAGATTTATCGGTAATACGACCGGTCGACAGGTCTCACCCACTCACTAGAAATTGACAACATTGTATCATATGCATGCATTGCATATGTGTGTTTTAGTTTTAACGACAAATGTGAGTTAGGAGATTATTTTTTAAATACAATCACCGTATACAATACAGTACGGGCGCGTCACCGTGGATTGAACTCCTATGAATGTTGTAATACTTACTTGTAATACTCACTTACTAACATCTCCTCTGTCATGTTTTCTGCTGTGAGTTTCGAGTTTGTTCTTATCGAATCTCTATTGTTCTTTTGATAATTAAATTTGATTCGATTTTCAACTAGTCCTATATTGTTAAACTTTCAGGGTACTCCATGAACTAGGACGAAGTCTTCTCATCACGAACATGTCTCGTTTTAATATTACCTCAAAGCCAACACGTACTTTTGAAAACGTTCCCGAAGCACTGCAGTTACGTTAGAACTTTAACGTTAGAGCATTACCAGCGCCTGGTTATATTTTAATGAAACTTAAAACAAGACATATTTTTTTAAAACAAACTTTTATTTATTCATTTTATTCCTAAATTTTAGTCATTTAAAATAAGAAGTTTTGTTTTTTGTTTTAGTTCTTAAAGCCGTATCATTTTAAATTTATAAAGATCTTAATTTTAATTTTAGTATTTATGCTGTTACTTAGTTGTACGGGATGGATGCTGTGGTTTCCTGTAACTGAGGGAGCACAAACTTATAACTTGCATAATGTATTCAAAGCTTGTCATGTGGATTCACTGTTGGAGATCCTATTAAAAAATATATATCGTCCTTCATAGATTATATGGTCAAGTTAAACGTGTGCAAAGTTTCAACTCGGTCTTTAAAGTATATTTATTATCTAAAAAGTATTTTCTTAACGAGTGTTTCAGCTACAAAATATGTCTCACATGTGCTAACTAATGAAAAATAATAGCTTGTAAAATATATATAAATATAAAGTTATTAGTTCGGGCCAATTAAATCATAGCTGGTTTTATTTTATTTTCACCCTTAAGGTTTCATTTGGCATATTTATTTATACTTGTATTCAACAGCGTTACAGAAATGGTTGTACAGTTATTAACTATTACTAAAGTAAGACCACATAGGATTACAAAACATGAGAAAAAATAAGGTAGAGACATAGTATAAGTATTCATATTTACAGTAAAAAAACATTCTTGGTTAATATTAATGCGTAAAAATCGTATGCATTATTTATTGCGTACCACTATATATAATATTTCTTTTTCTTTTTTAATTCTGTTTAGTCATTATTTTATGTGACTGATGTGGTCTCCTTATTGAAGAAGCACGTATATTTTAAAACATAATATTATATATAATACCACGATGAAATATACTCGTAAGTGTGTATCCTTTTTTGGAGATCCTTAATAAATAACTAAATAAATTTGATTTAGATATGAATAATATTAAGAAAACGGATTTATTATTTCAAACAATACAAAAAAGAAACTCAAAACATCTAAAGTAAATTTTACAAACAAAAATTAACATGAGGCACGAATTGGGATGGTTTAAATAATAGTTGGACTATACCATAAAGTACTTCAATAGGTATCATTCCATAAATACAGCAATAATGAAAGCTTTATTAAATACTTCTATCTTATCCAAGAATAGTAAGCTTATCCAAGAGATGTAATCAACAGACGGTCTGACATGACAATATATTGGCTCATGTCAGAGCCGGATGATTGAAATCTCTGAAACGTGATATACAACTTAAGCCATTTTCAGAAACATATTCGGAACAATCCAGTCGACAAATTACACCTTAGAAAAGATAATTACAATGATTACATCATGGCCAAAAACGAACTTGACTTTTATTTTTAAATATAAAATTCTGTGTGTTGTTCGTCATTTTTCTTCTCCAATACAGCTTAACCGATTTTTATGTAATTGCTCTCTGCACTTATGGAGGCACATCGACGGTTCTTTGCAATAGCTTAACTCAGTAGTGGTTATACCCGGTATAATAATAATAATGTCCTTCAAACCGATTTCGGCCACGGCAACCAATCGCGGGAGTTTAGCCAACTACGCGAATATATTATAGTGTACATGTGTGTACGCAAACACAGGTGCACTCTCTTTTTCCTAACTCTCATAATCCGATGGAATGGCAATCCGACACAATCGGAAAGAGTTCAGGCGCAGCGCCAACGGCTTTAGTGAACGCACTTCCAACTTCCAGACTCCGGGCTGCTACTGAGAATTTTCTGACAGAAAAACCCAATAACTTTTTATTGGCCCGACCTGAGAATTGAACCCAGGACCTCCGGGTTTGTAGCCTTACATCAAGTCACTAGACCAACGAGGCAGTTGCCCATTTTGTTGTTGTTGTATACAACAAAATACGACGTAGCCACATTTTTACAATTTAAATAAATTAAAACCTTAAACGTCATTTGTGGTCAGTTTGTCGTTATGCTGCTCGAAGCAAACATTAATTCTGACTTAATTGTCATGTGCTATCGCGATATCATTTATTTTTTGTGAAAACGTGTTGTTATTATTGTATTTAATAAGAAGTGATTTAACAGTGTAATACTAATGTAATGAGATTTAAAAATAAGCTATGAAACATTTAAATTAAATGAAATAAATAAATAAATTTTGATTATAATTAATTAATTAATTATATTATTAAAATAAACATTTAACATCGACGGGCCGGTTGGCGTGGTTGGTAGATACTTGCCTTTCACGCCGAAGGTTGTGGGTTCGATTCCCACCTAGGACAGACATTTGTGTGCATGAAAGTGTTTCTTTGTTTACAAAAGAAAAGTAGTATATGTATATCAGTTGGTGGTTTCCATAGCACAAGCTTTGTACAAGCTTAATTTGGGATCAGATGGTCTTGTGTGAAAAATGTCCCAGGATGTTATTATTATTATTATGTACTCTTCCATTGAAAATTATAGTGACTAAGTTTAAGTTCTGCTTAGTTCGGGATCAGATGGCCGTGTGTGAATAATTAACCATTATTATTATTTATAATTCTATATTTCAATTTCCCTGCATTTATCAGCGTGCTTAAATTGAATATTATATAATAACCGCATTATTTAAAAGAATATTCCGGAGTGAACTACTAAGTATTAGCATTATTGTTAATTTTGTGTTTTTCAATGTCATCGTATTTATACAGATGTATTGGACAAAGCTGGCGCCCCTTCAATTTTACAGTTGATTATTGTAGTCGATTCGGGTCGGATACACTTCAGCTCTGCTACGTGGAACAAGTCTGATTGTTCAATGTATAAAAGACATATTATGTTGTGTAAATATATATATAAAACCATAACTGTTTTATATAAATAACGACTAAAATAAGTAAACCCTTGTCTCAGCACTGCTAGTGATTATAAAACATCCTGCATCATTAGTGTAGCGGTAAAATTACATTATGTAGATACGTATATAGGTTTTGGCTTTAAATCTCAAATCTAGCTCTAATTGAGTGTTATTGGTTAGGCAATTACCAATAGAAGACTTTGGAAGATTTTGGAAGTTTGATGAATGTTGTTGTAATTCTGTCAGGAAGATATCATAAAATCCGGTCAAGGATAAATTCATTAAATATGAATCAATCATGTTGTTTAAATACTTGGAAGCGGATATTTAGATGAATATAGATAAATAAAGTCCACACTAAGTAACGTAATAGCCCACACATAACCCACTGCTGGACAAAGTCTTCCTTCCCCCAGTAGAAAAAATATTCGAGCTTAGTTCACCACGTTGCATTAACGCTGACTTATGGAATACACATTTAGTAGAATTTCATTCCATCCATCGCGTTTTTCTTTATTACTGGATAAATTATAATTACAAAAAAAAAAACACTACTATCTACTACTTATACAATTTACTGGTCTAGCTGAAACTTTACAACAGCGGTTTATAAATGTACAGTGTAGCCTGCTAGCAACCATGATTCGAATTTTGTTTGAGCTGGCCCGCACCCTGTGAACCAATGATGCCAACCCTATCAGCAATCTAAAGGAGTTAATGTACTGGACACGAAGAGCATTCTACGATTTTAATATATAATTAGCCCACAAACTACATGTATAAAAAGAGGTACAGTAAGCGCGGAATAATGTTTTTTTTTTTTTTTATTGATTATAAAATCAATCAAGAAATGTAAACAGAATGTGAAATATTTTCAGGGATGTGAACCCGCAATCTCCTTTTTAAATCCACGAGTTCTTTCCACTAGCAACACGGCTAGCACGATTGAGTAAATATTTCCAACGCTTTTATTATGAAGTATCTAACAAAAGATCCATCAGTCATTGCTGGTGATGGAATTGTCGACTAAGTATTCAATTTCCCAACTAACCAGAGCTAATCTACAATTCCGAGAGGACAGTTAAAGGGTATAGAATTAAACCAATTCTAAGTCGTTAGGAGGGACGTTATGTGAGGGACCATGTTGAGTTCTATAGAAATAAATTAATTTAATATACTTGGACTCTTTACGATTCAATGCGAGTCAATGCTTTGTTTTAATATGGGTCAATCACTCTTTATTATTCAGTATTTTATTATAAATGCTTTTTTTTATATTTTAAAGGAATATTAAAATAATTCATTCACTGTTAGCAGTTGACAGAAAATTACCTACACGTTAATATAATGACCCACACCTATGTATATTCGTTACCTAATTTTCACGAATAAATATAACCGTACTATAAGAATCAATGTTTGAATGTGTGCGAATTTCTTATATTATAATATCAAAAAGTTGTTTATATGAAATATCTCGTTCATTTCCCAACATGCATGTCAAATTAAAACTAAATATCCACTCATTGTCAACTACATTACTCTTACAGTCGAAAATTAAAAACTCACACATACACAATTATAGAAGACTATAATAATAAAACGGTATCCCTGGGAACAATTTCGTTTACAGTATAAAAGCTACAACGCTGACCTACATTAAATTAACTCCATATGTATTTGTTCGAGTAGGCCCTTACAAGAACCTTTGTCTTGACTTTTGTCGTTTCACAGTCTATCGTGTCACTGCTTCCCATGATTTCAAAACTGATAGACTAGATAAAACTGTGCGGAACGCAAGAAAGTCAGCAGTTATTTTCTTTATTAATGTCGTAACGGACCACATCCTCATGACCTTTTTTTTCATAGCCATGCACGAGACTTATTATATAAACAGAAATTAAGCATCTGAAAACTGAGTGCTTTGTCCATCAGACGCATGTATTTTTAACACTGAGCTCAGCTCTCCTTTTAGCTATCAACAATTCATAATATGGATTCATTAATTTATTTATTTTTTTACTTGGCAATGATCGCTCGGGCACTGGCTATACGCTGGCTGACCTCGAAACGCGGCTGCAAGCCACTTCACAAGTTTTTCACCATGCTTACGGTGGTAATAAGCCAGGCGGATGTTTATCATCCTACCACCAGATGAGCAGATGGTCGCTCAGATATGCCTTAGTCGCCTCTTACGACACCCATGGGACAGAGAGGGGCAGTGAAATGTATTCTTTCTCCGTCATTATAACATAATTAACTTCGAAACAACAATTTACCATATAAGACTCATAGATTAACTTATATTATTAATCTATACAATATTATGAAGGAGAAAAAAAAACAAATTCATTAACAAGATATAAAATGTTTGCGAGAATTAATATTAGAATTCACTACTAACGTAACAAGAAAGGTTAAGTATGCACGATTTTTTTTAAAAGTAACAGCCTAATAATGTCCTACGGCTGGATTATGTCTCCTCTTTTTTTAAGTGGAAATTTGAAGCATATTCCAACGTGCTGTTCCAATGTGAGTTGGTGTATACAGATGTGGCAGACGTTTATCCGCACGCAGTTTTCTCACGATGTTTTTATTCACGTACGAACTTCGAGCACGAGATGAATCATGAACACAAATTAAGCATATGAAAATTTAGTGTTTCTAACCCGGATTTTAGCTCGCACTTCTTTGTTAAGAATCACATTTTTTTTCTCACAGTGGAAACCTTCAGAAAAGGTACCCGGGTCCTATTCTTCTTTCTTTTTTCGATTCTTACCCACTAAAACCACTGCGATGGCCGTCCTCCTCTATGCTTCTCTCGTACTGTGCTCCGCTCGTGGCTCGGCGGAGCTCTCCTCAGGGGGTTAAGATAATTTCGCCGTGAGTTGAACTCTCGGAGTTATAGTGGACTAATTATTGTAAAATTAAATAATATACGCAGCAAAATAACATCCGAAATAAAAAGGCACAGGCAATTACGAGTATTATTTAAAAAAAACAGTTCACTCTAATAATTAAAAAAGTTAGGTTTATTTTATTACAGTAAATATAGGACACTTTATACAAATTTAAACTAAATTAAAAATATTAACAATCAGCATTGCTCCTGTTAATTGGTACAAAATAAATAAAGCTGTTGTATAAATAATATGACGTAACTTTGCAGCGATACGATGATTTGGCTGATCAAATACTCCGCCTAGCTCGTATATAACATTTTTTAATACCTTGTGGGTCAAGCTTATAAAAGTTATTAGGTTTTCTATTGGGAAAATCTTAGTATCAGTACGGAGTCCGCAAGTTAGCGGTACTTACAGTGATGTGCCTTGGAAAGAACGTAAAGCCTTTGCTCGTAGAACTCTATCCAGTCTTGCCAAAATTCCTATCTCATCAGATTATGGGAGTGAAGGAATAAGGAGTGCACTCCTGTTTCTACACGCAATTGTGCACATTAATTTATATCCCGCGCATACAGCCATCTTTCTTACCGAAATCGGTAAACAGGACTTCATATAACACAATGAAAAAACCGAATGTAATAATTTTAGTAACAGTCGACTTCGCAAAACTATCGAACATTCCTCGATGATAAATCATAATATTTCCACCCACTGTTAATTAATGAAAAATTGAGTAAGTATTAATTTAGGATAAAAATTCAACTTGTGCCAAAAACTTTAATTTTCCTCTCTTTCACCTAAAATCTGTTAACAAGCTGTATGACTCACTGATCACAATTGATATATATAGTTATGGTAGCTGACCTGTTTCCAGTATTTAATTAAGAAATATAAAGAGCAGTGAAAGAGTTAAGACATATCGTCGTAATTTCATAGAATTAATTTATATTTAATCCAAAGAATAAATGTGATTTTAACACGACGTTATTACGAAACTGAACAACTCATGCAATCCATTCATTTTAAAAGTGTGCTTAGCGGGAATAAAAAAGTTTTTTCATTTGCATTATAGGTACTATTAAATTGTGTTTTTTTTTCATAATTAACTTTTTTAAAATAGTGGTAGCTGGTTGACCGATCCACGCTTTTGGCTGATCTTGTTATATATGTTTGCGTAAAGGATAAAAAAAATGGCATCCAAATAATATTAAATCTATTTAACAGCCCGCGTAACTCTTTAAAACTCCATTATTCATAATAAATTATTAATTGAAATACTATAATAAATTATATATTTCGTTTAAATCGAAATTTCACACTCAATGCTCTTATCTACCGAATTTACTCCTTGCCACTGAATTAAAAAAAAACAAGTTCCTGTGTTTTTTTTTTTTTTTTATAGAATAGGAAGGCGGACGAGCATATGGGCCACCTGATGGTAAGTGGTCACCAACGCTCTTAGACATTGGCATTGTAAGAAATTTCAACCATCGCTTACATATCCAATGCGCCACCAACCTTGGGAACTAAGATTTTATGTCCCTTGTGCCTGTAATTACACTGGCTCACTCACCCTTCAAACCGGAACACAGCAATATCAAGTATTGCTGTTAGTGTTGTTCTCGGCAGAATCTCCTTTCCTTTAATATTAACTTTGTATAAGACAGTACTCGGAAGAGCCTTATTGAATAAATTTTGTGTTTGAGGCAAAAAACATGTAAAATTTCAAATGGATGATACAGCCATTTAAGTTATATTTGATTCTTACCTCGGCCAATACTAAAAATGTTGTATATACCACTCTTATAGTTTGTTGTTAAAAAACGGAGCCTCTTACAGTAGGTATTTCTATAATTAGAAGTATGTTATATAAGTTTTTTTATTAAAATAATAAATTTTTTCTATAATATTCACCGTTATACTTCTTCATTTAATTACATTTATATTCTTCTTTTTGTATTAAATGCAAAAAAAACTAACTATATTTTTGTTTACATCTTAATTTATTTATCTTTAAAACACTCGAACTTATAAAACTTACGAAAAATTAAGCTTTTAAAACATTGATGAAATTGAAAACAATTAAACGCAGACAACAACGTAGTTACGTCGACTACGTAGTTTGTTCGAACGTTAAATTACAAATGGATTTTTGAATTGATTGATGAAGTTCAAAAGAGGGATTGATATTTTTATCATTGATGGCCGAAAGTTGCAGATTACACAACTATTAAAATGAAATCTATTCACAGAATAATTAATCAAATATTTGTTTTGAATATATTGTATATATTGTCTATGTTACTGGCAATCGTTACACGAAGAATATTATTCGGTGATAGAAACCATTGTAATTAAGAAGATAGAGGAGGAAGTGAATGGATGATGTAAATAAGTAGTCCGGCCAACTTTTTACACACTAACCACCCAACTGCAATTTATCAGTACAGTACAGTAACAGCCTGTGAATATCCCTCTGCTGTTCTAGTGAATATCCCTATCCCTTTTTGAGGGGTTTAATTTATCATCAGATGATGATTATAATTTGTAACCTATATGTACAGAGCTTAATTATAATTTGAATGTGTCTGAAAAAATAGTATTAAATATACGTAATTAAACTAATTTATAATCATATAATACTATAATAATAAATAAATTATCCGTAGACCAGACTGAAGCGGCAATGGGCTAGTCAATTGTGTCAAAGCTCACCAGGGGCATTCAGAAACACATATACAAGTTTGTAGTAATAATAACAAGACTGCATGTTATTGCGAGTCATAACAAATGACGTGGATAAATAAAGACGGTCAACTCCAATATGAAATTTAATTTTATCGTAAGCATCTCAATCCGCCGAAGGCGAGAGATAAAATGGACCTAAAATACATTCCGGCAAAATTTTGGCGAGGTTTTTACGACCAACATAAAAGGATGACATCTGTGTAAAAACTTTATTCAAATGTAGCAGTTTATTGAACAGGGCGAGGTTCGACCACGTTTATACGTGTACCATTCAGTATGTGGAGTATTTTTATCGGACTACAATATGTTTTTCAAAGATAAAACAATTATTCATTTATCGTGATGAAACAAATGGATTCACACATGTGAATATAAAGTGACCACGTTTCTATTTAAAAAAACAAAAACTCGATGAAATCGACTGACTAAGGTAATTGTTGAAATTGAACGCATTTTACAAATGAAAAATATGGTAGACATAAAATAGTAACAGAAACATAACATGCGGGCGGCCTTACTCAGCGATATCTTTTAGACAATCATTTGGTAAGGAAATACGATAATTGAAATTTGGAGTGTTGGATCAATTATACCTACAAATGATAATATATATTTGATTGATTTTAGCCACGGTCATCCTCAACGGAAGAGTACATAATAATAATAATCATAGTATCATCCTGGGTCATTTTTCACACAAGGCCATCTGATCCCAAATTAAGCTTGTACAAAGCTTGTGCTATGGAAACCAGACAACTGACATACTACATATACTACTTTTCTTTTGTAAATACATACTTATATAGATAATTACACACAAACTCAGGATAAACAGACATTTTCATGCACACAAATGTCTGTCTGAAAAAGTCCTGGGTGGGAATCGAACCACAACCTTCGGCGTGAAAGGCAAGTATCTACCAACCACGCCAACCGGCTTACATTACATTACTAATAATGTCCTCCAGACCGATTTCGGCCACGACGGCTAATTGCAAGAGAGATTAGCCAACTACGCAGGAGATATTATAGTGCACAAGTGTGGCTATGCTTGCGCCCACTTCACACTTTGCACTTTCTATTCCCTAACTGTCATAATCTGATGGGACGGCAATCCGACACGACCGGAAAAAGTTCAGGCGCAGGACCAACGGCTTTGCGTGCTTTCCGAGGCACCGGAGTATGCACATTTCCAACTTTCAGACTCCAGGCTGTTTCTGCGAATTTTCTGACAGAAAAACTCAATAACTTTTTATTGGCCCGACCTGGGAACTGAACCCAGGACCTCCGGGTCTGCGGCCTTACATCAAGCCACTAGACCAACGAGGCAGGCAGAGACCATTACTACTGTATATAGTACACAAGTGTTTACACAAAATCGGCACGGTTTTGACGGCATCCCAATATAAATTAGTTGTAAAAATATAATTAAATAATCTCACTTACACCTTCAATTATACTGGCTGATAATCACAAGAAGTAACATGTAACATGAGAAAAGTATCTGTATCTAATCTCTCTTTCGGTTAAAGACATTTATTTTCTCAAAAGATTTACATTCAAATCACTTACAGAGAAAATTACAGAACAATAAGAATAAAAAAATGTTTAAATCGAATAGGCGTACACAGTGAAACAATGAATGTTATAATAACCTACTAATATAATAATAATATATCCGTACAGTGCAAGCAAGTACGAGTAGTTTGTGACGTGAAGTTTGGTAGTCTAGTAAAAAGAAAACATAAAAAATGAATAAATATTGTGCGTATACAAAGTATACACAAGTAAGGGAGGCGACACATTAGACTCATCTGATGTTTTTAAATTTTATATTTTTAATTTTTGGTGTGCGATTGTTCATTATATAGACAGGCAATGCACAATATATATTGTGTGTATTTATTTACGATAATGCTTATAAATATACATGTATAAATCAACTAATTTAATATTACATGATTATTGTCATATGTAAAATGTATAATTGATTACAATAAGTGTACATTAACAGTATTCTCTGGTACATTATTATTATCTTAGTATACATACATAGTTGAGTAGCAGTTTTAGTAGTTATTTTACATAAGATATATCCATAAGTAATGTTATTTTAAGTTAGGAGTAGTGTAGTGTTATTAGGTATTATATTATATTAGTTACAACTTTATTTATTTAGATTAATTTTATATAATAATCAATTGGATTTTAAGAAGAATTTAAAATGTGGCTTTTAAGACATTTCTTAAAATTATGTAGCGATTTTATATCTTTGATATCCTTCGGAAAATTATTGTAGGTGCGTGCTCCTTCAAGCAAAATACTTTTCTTGCCGTAGTTTGTCCTTAATGAGCCTAAACATATGTTATTAGCATTTGTAATCATTCGCTTATGAATTTTTTTTTTTCGTGAAAGTAATTTGAGAGTGTATATCTTTTGTAAGGATTTTTCTAATATGAATGCAGGTGCTACATCGATAGATTTAAGTTAGGTTCATTAGTTTTGTATCCTTATAAATTTTTGTAGTAGGTGTTATGTACTTGTATTTAAATAGAGTCTTCATGAGTTTATTTCGTGTTGTTTGTAATTTTTGTAGATTGGTTTTGGCTGCCGAACCCCAAACTTCAATTAGATAGTCCAAATGTGGTTTAGCTAATGAATTATAAATAGTATAACATACACTTTTCGGAAGGCATCGTATTATACCTCGCACAGCACCGTTTGTTGAGAGAAGTTTTTTACGTATACTTTCAATAACATAATATTTCTATATTCATCATTTCGATGGACTTTTAAAATTTAGCCAACGCTATGTAAGAGCATATGTAATCACGAAATATTTTATGATTTTATTTTAATTAAAACGGATTATTTAATATTTCCGAATAACCAATACAATGGAACGTGCACTCATGACCAAACAGATAGCTATTATTAATAAAAGCCAGTCTAAATCCATGAGATATAATATACTCTGTCGATGGTATCAGTTATTCTACCGCTGATTAAACATTTTTACTGTTGTTTATAGTAAAATTATGCTGAAAAATATTATGAAATTCTGCGATATAATACGCTATGAAATGTAAAGAATGCTCAACTCACAATTTTTATAAGTGTAGGTAAAGATGATATATTTTACTGGTGGTTGGGCTTTATGCAAGCTCGTCTGGGTATATATATATATATATATACCCAGTATATATTTGATAAGTTTGATATATATATATATATCACCCACTTATCAAATATTATACCACAAAACAGCAGTACTTGGTATTGTTGTGTTCAGGTTTGAAGAGTGAGTGAGTCGGTGTAATTACATTCAAAAGGGAAATAACATCTTAGAATGTCAACATTTCTTACAATGCCAAATCTATGGGCGTTGGTGACCACTTACCATCAGGTGGTCAATATGCTCGTTTACCTACCTGATCAATAATATATTACTGTCATTCCTATTGTACCATTAAATAAGTGGCAAACATACTTCTTCTTCTTCTTCATTTCTCTTAGCGAAAACGTTCGGAGCGTATTTAACGATGCTGCTTCACTGTGAATTGTAGTGAAATATCCACTGCGGGATTACATATAGCCGTTTGAACTCCAGAAATAAGACGAATCGTTAACACCAAATAACCAAATGGAAATTCTGCGATACTTTTCATAACTTTTTAGATCCACATATTCTATTCGACTTGCCATCTAGACGCCATTAGTTAAGTAAGACCATTTAAATCAGAATAGGACACTTTCAATGTGTAGTTTTAACACACATGTCATGAAACAGCCACTAATTTTATTAATGTCGACTCGTGTGTCACGTTTTTCGCTTTATTTTCAGCATCTTGGAAGGAATGTGATAAATCTCTCAATTAAAACTGTTGGTCAAAGTGAATAGTGATAATGTTGGCTTCCTGCCAGACAAGAAAACTTCAACTTAGAAGTACCTTCATCTTGAAATATGTTCTGTTAACTTGGATTTTCCTAAATATTATTAGCATTTAATTTTTTTATTTTGTAATATACATCGGGATCGAGAAATACTTTTGGAATAAAATGAAAATAAGAACAAAGTTGGAGATTATATTGCTAACGTTTTACTTTTAATTTTTGAGTACGGTATACGTTTCTTCATTCCTGTATTTCATATGAATTTACCGATAATTTCTCGTTGGCTTGCACTGAATTAGAAAAAATATATTTTCAGAAATTCTCATTTATGCATGCGTCATCCCATATCTTTATAAGTAAGAAAGAGTACTTTAACAATTTTATTGTAAAAGTTTCTTTAAATCGGACACATCCATATGTACATGGTAGCAATGTATATGATAATGTATACATCCAAGGACGCGTACAGAAAGCCGATGAGATGAGAAAATCAATGATTTGGTAATCAGATAAATAAGTATCATTGTATATAATAAACATATAAGCAATTTTTTTTGTTATTTCAATGAAAGAACAATCTAAATTATAAATGAATAAACTTGATCGGTAAATAAAGAAACGACATTTAAAGTTATAAAAGAAATTAAAGAAATATTACAATTTTTTCTTTACATAGATCAGTGTTTATATGCTAAAAAACCACAGTAATGTTCTTATCTGAATATTTTATATTCCAGCTATTATTTAACTGCTGCTACCTTTTTTACTGTTCCATAAATCCTACCTCTGAAAAGCATTGCAGTCTCTGAACCAGTTTTTAGCGTCACTATGATTGTGTACATTGTTTTCATTTGAATTATAATCTAAATTCATAACCGCAAGGTACGTTTTATTGTTTTAGATAATAGTAAAAAGTATATTACGTGATCCAAGATTAGTAACAGTATATATAATATAAAATGAATAATTATTTTTATATTTCATCTGCTGCCCAATAAGAATGATATTTATATTTGTTAAAAAATAACTTACCTAATCTTAGTGCTACTTATCCGGTCCAATCTAAGCCATATTATGACTTAATCATACACATACAATTTCATCAAAATCGGTACAGTCGCTTAAAAGAGGTTAAGTGACGTGTATGTAGTTATATTATGTTTGTAAATAAATGTAGGAAGGTACACAAACGAGCTCGCACAAACCTTTATCACAATTAAAATAATAATACATAATTATAATTATATTTCGAATAATAAAAAAGATCAGTACGCGCCCAATCTATCAAATGGACGCCCGAAATCGGTAACACAACCAAGGTCATGACAATATTTGATGAATAAATTCGATACGTTTTCGTAAAAATTTAGGACTTCTCATCTCTTGGATCTCGCAAGCACAATGCCAAATTTATCGACGCCTGAAATATCGACTTCATATCTGCTTATCTATTGAATAATTCAGAAGGTTCGTCCCTTGTACTATAGTCATGGGATATTCAAATCCTTTCAAAGAAAATTATACTTTGAGAAAATGCATCAAAATGATATGAGAACTTCAAAAAAAACTATAATACAACTTTTACAAAAATATTAACTGCCATCACCTGTGTATCTTTTCTGTTTTCGTGTGTAATTATTTTATAAACAGAATATAACGTTTCCGCCATACTGTTACAAAAAAAAACACGAGTTTATGTTTTGGTCAAATTGCAAATTGGAAGCGATTATTTGTATTTACAGAAAACTCTGTAAATTCGTATATATGTTTTGTTTAAAATAAATATTAATACTACGTTGCAGATAAATTGAAATATAGTTGCCCAATATTTTCTTTTTTTAACTGTACTATGTAACGGTTTCGAAAGTAAGGAACTATTTCAGAAGAAATTAATTTGATGTGTATCTTATTATGAAGACAGCGTAAGATATGTAAGCATGCATCCCCAAGCACCTCGTTGTACGACCGGTCGTTGAACGACCTAATTTCATCACTTCAATTTCTTTACAGTAATCATCAAATTACATATGAAATATAGGAAAATGTAATGAATGTATTAATAACTTCCCTTAAAATTATAATCTGATGACAACGGCATCGAAATTTAAAGTGTGCTTTAAAAAAAAACAACGAAAAAATTAACTAACGCAAAAAGCGATTTTGTTTGTACACGACTGCCCAAAACAGGAAGGTCACTGTCAATATTCTCTAAATTATATTATTAGCAAGAAGTGGAATGTCCTTCACGCGCTTGTGTCCTGAACATCAAAATCACAATGTACTTAAGGTAATAGGAATCTTCTAAGCAGGCGCGTTCCATGGATGTAAGTAACTCTATACTATACATATAAAAACTATTATTGTTAACAACTATAAGAGACGAAACCGTGGCAACAAGCAAGGCTTCACATCTAATATAAAGTCAGCCACCGATTTAGTTACGAAGTTTATTTCTTTTTCATACATATTAAATTTTCGTTCACACCAAACGTAATATCTGCCCTGCGGACACTGATTGGCTTATTCGAAAAGTGCAATTTGTCTCTAGATACGCACTAGGGTTGAAACTGAGTCTGCTTTGAAACTTTGCTGAAACTTTGTGGTTTATATGAACGCTCCTGAAATGTCTTTATTTAAAAAATACAATCTATGATTTTGTCTTATAATAATAATAAAGTGTAAAATATATATTAATATTTCGAAACTATACACAAATTCAATGACTTTGATAAAGTTATGAATACACTGAAGAGGAAAATTTGAATTTAGCTGGAAGGTGAATGTGACGGAGAATGAGACTCCGGAGATTTTATGGAAATAAATCTCAAGATTAACTCAAATACTTTTCTAGTATTTATATACCTTTAGGAAATTATGTCACAGAAAAGTTTGGTATTTTTTATTTTGTTTTTTATAGCAAAGTAATAATTTATCTATGAGCAAAACCTTTTTTTCAGCATCCGAACCATTATTGAACATATTATCTGAACCAACCTTATGGTAGCGAAGAACTGACCAACTATGAAAAGTAAACTAGCACTTAAGGAGTGTTGGGGTCATGCAAGAGACCTCCTAAACTCTGCATAAAATCCCAACTAATAAGATAGTATTACATCGCATTGTTCAAACTTTGTGATTCATAATAAGGTATCTTTGGTCTTGTAGCTTATTTAGTGCAGATCCTGGCGCTGGGGTCTTCTATCCAAACTCCAGCCCGGATGAATAAAATCTATTTCTGTCTATACATTCTCAGTAGAAGCCCGAAATAGCTACTTCTATTAATACAAACAATCATATTGTTTAAGAGTATGGATATAACAACAATATTAATATCAGATGAAGCTTCAACCATTCCAGATACAACAATATGTGAACCAACCTCTTTACCAAGTATTGTCATTTCTAAAAAAACTTACCGAACAATTTATTTTATAGTATCACGGAACTGCTGAGAATCAAACCGCACTTCACAAATGTAACAAGCGCTTATAAATTCCCTGTCCGATGCAGGCTGAATTTATATCAGCCATTCTTTCGACCGTGGTTAAAGTTTTTTAGCCACAAATCATTCCCCAGAAGCGCAGCGAATCCCCTTGCGCTGAATTTAACGTCATATTTAAACATTTCACTTTTGACTTTGTATAACAATTCTAGTAAAAAAAGTTGTGATGTAACTGGCTTTTATGAAGTTTCACAAAATTTGTCGATTTTTTTTTGGTTGCACTTTTTAAATTCATTTTAATTAAATTAAAAAAGTTACTTGAAACCTACGCATAAACTTATGATACACGAGGTTTTAGCACTGTTTTGTGAGGACAATGTATTTGCTTATATACAACATATTAAATGATATAAAAAGATTGTTAATATTTACATGTTAAAGCATATAATTTAGTATTTCAATAAATTTTAGTTAACACGCATGCAGCGTATTATTGTTTATACGTATACAAGTACCTATGTATAAAAATTAATATGCTGCATGAAAATTAACGAATATCTCCCCATTATTTTAATTTAATATTCTATTGTACAAATGATAAATTTCTAATTTATTTTAGCAATAAATACCTAATTGATATTTGAATTGAGTAATCATACTATCATCACCCAACTGCTTAGCTCTTTTGAGATGGCGCTGAGAGATTTTCTTCTTTATTTAAATATTTCTATTAAATTATTATATTATCATGTTATTATATTACGCAATGTAAGCTTTAAAATCCGTAATATAAAATCTCTGAGAATACAAAGGATGCGGAGGCAAGTGCATTCTCTTCATCTCAAACCCACAAACATACAGTAAAGCCTCAGTATATTATACACATAAGAAATTGTATCTAAACCTACCAAATTTCAATTCTTTTAATGTGAAAAGATATTTTAAGCTTCAAAGATAATAACAATTAAACGAATACTTCATGATATTTGCAAGAATATTTTGCCTATATAAAATTCGTGTTAGAAACATTTTATTGGTATTTCTGACATTTCCAATACGCAGATATAGGTTCCTAGTAGTATACCAAAACAAATACTTGAATGGTTATTATTTGGTAGCAAATTAACAGCCTTATATCCAGACAAGTATTTTCTCTTCTTTTATGAGAAGGTATAAAGCTTATTTCGTAGTCGTAATGGCGAAAGTATATCATTTATTTTAACCTTATATAATTAATAAATATATACACAAGCATTAGTGACTTTTTTGTCGCCACTGTTATATAATATTGACGGACCGGTTGGCGTGGTTGGTTGATACTTGCCTTTACGCCGAAGGTTGTGGGTTCAATTCCACACAGGACAGACATTTGTGTGCATGAACATGTATGTTTGTCCTGAGTCAGGGCGTAATTATCTATATAAGTATGTATTTACAAAAGCAAAGTAGTATATCAGTAGTCTGGTTTCCATACTACAAGTTCTACTTGTTTGGGATCAGATGGCCCTTTGTGAATAATGTCCCAGGATATTATTATTATTACTGTTATATTCAGAGAAATATAATAAAATATTTAGTACCTAATTGTTATAATGAATAACTGAGCTTTAATGCAATATCGAAATAATAAATCCCATGCCACATGATCTACCAATCCACATTGGAGCAGCGTGGTGGAATAACCTGCAATCAAAAAACTATCCCCAAGAGAAGAGGTCTTTGCCAAAAAGTGGGGCATTTAGTGACTGTTATTTTATGCACGTATGTCTGTATTCATTTGTTTCATTTTGTCTTTTACTATCTGTGGCAGCTTAAACCGCCTAAAATATGGACTATATACATGAGTGTTACAATTTGCTATATTTGTTAAAGATAATTGTTGCTGTTGAACAGTGTAGAACAGTGCGGAAAATTATACAAAGTCAAAATCCTTAAAAAATATATTCATACCAAGAGAAACAATCCAGCTATATAATATTATATAGCTGGATTTATTTAATGTAATGGTTTGTGTATATACTATAATTATTTATGTAATGTGATATACTATATAAAATAAAAAAAACATTCAATAATACTTTAAGTCCTTATGCTGTTACTAGAAAGCTGTAAAGTCGAACACGAATGATTGTTTGCTCTCGAAAGATGTGAACTCAACTGTGATTGATTAAGAACTAACGACTGGCTTTCTTTTATCTCTTATAAAACCAAGACGGTAAAATGCAATTTGCTGCATTTACCGGGAAGAAAAATTCTAGACACAAATTGCAATTATTAACAACAGTATCTCTTGCGAGACTACCTCCTTAATATGTATACTTTAACGATTTTTTTTAATGCTTGTATCTCTTTTATATAGCATAGGTAGGTGGACGGGCAGAAAAGCAGCTGATGGTAAGTGGTCACAACCGTTAACCGGTACCCACAAGAAATGTCAATGATTAAATTGTTTTAAATCGCAGGTTTTTTCAGATATCTTAGTTTTTAAATATAATTATACTCGTATTACATCATATTTCATTACTTCGACATCCTAATTAAAATTGAAAATGAAAATTAAATTAAAATTAGTTCTTTTGTAGGCTGCGTGAACATTCTAAGAATAAGTAGGCTTTATTAAATACAATAATTACAACATTCGTTTCATGTTTTTAAAAATATATTATTGATGTAACTTATAAATTAATTATATTTTAATTATGACGTTGGATATTTAAGAGCAGTTTTCAGTTTTTTTTTAATTTTAAATGAAGATAATAATAACTGTTTGAATTAATTAATTAATTATACAGGTGATCTTAAAAAAAATCAAATAAAATATTTTTAATACTATATTAAAAGCACTTAAAAAGTAAGTTAAGAAAATAGAGTATAAAAACAATCAAAGAAAGAATGAATCACTAAGTAAGTTTTTTTTATACTAGAAGATAAAATGATAAAAATTATGGAAATAAAATTCAACAACGCTATAAAACCTTGTAATCTCTTGAAAACTATTCTAGAGTTACTTTTATCAGCTGCCTGAGAGCCGTATGTAAGGCTTATCTATTGAATAATTCACGATCCATCCAAATGTACCAGTTATCCACATCCTTTGAAAGCCTACGACGCACTGTATTATAATAATGTTTATTATGTTGCAACGTTCGTGTAATATACATATATGCTTTTTTTTATTTACATGTCAACAGAATGAAACATAAGCCACCTGGTGATAAGTGACCACCACCGCCCATCATTTCTTACATTATCAATGCGCCACCAACCTTTGGAACTAAGATGTTACGTCTCTTGTGCTAATTCCACGGGCTCACTCACCCTTAAAACGGGAGCACCAAAATACTAAGTATTATAATTATGCGGTAGAATATGCGATGAGTGAGTGGTACCTACCCAAACGGCCTTCTACGACACCTTACCAACAAGTTAAAAACATTCCTTGTTATAAATTCCAGACAGTGGATAGAACACCCATTTCATCAAAAAGTCACAGTTTCTTACTCTCGTCAAGAAATAAGGCAAACTGTCCCAAAACTATAAGTGAATTCTTACTTACACCCAGGGCGAGGGAATTCTAATTGCCAACTTCCAAACACCAGCTAAAACCCAACAAGTTTTTAATGACCCGAAACTTGAACCCTGGACCTTGGTATCTAAAGCAGATACCATGGTCCAGCCATTCAGACTAGACGACGAGGCAGTGCTTCCATTACCAATATTAATATAAATTCCTGTAAAGGTGTTAATGGCCCACACAAATAGACTAATATATTTCGTGAATATATCAATGTTGTGTACACTTGCGTGTAGTGATCCAGAAAATGTTCTTGAATCTGATTTTGTCTAATGAATGCCTCGTTCGTGGTTGTACTTTGATTTACATTGAACTATCAGTGGTAGCTTTACATAAAATATCATGTCAGTAATGTAGTATTTTAATGTGTTTTATGTGTGTCCTAGTTTGTATTGTACATATTATTATTAATATAATTATTTATTTGTTTTTTATTTCGTTTTATTTATGTATATGTGGCTACTAACAAATACGTTTTGAGGTCTAACAGTAACGAATAAACAATAATAATAATATTTATTAATTTATAAATAGTTTATATAGTCGATATTGCAGTATGTAACACACACAACGTACTCAGTACACACAATGAAAAAGTAATAAAATACATAGAATTGGCTACAGAAATTAAAAAACAATGGTCAATAAACACAATGAAAATTTTACCATTCATTCTCTCCAGTACAGGCGTTATCCCAAAAATACTCAAGACTAATCTCAATATTCTCCAAATGTCCAAGTCCACCCTCGCACTTTTACAAAAAGCAGTCATACTGAACACCACACGTCTTACTCGAAAGTTACTCACATCACCTTTGACAATTTAATATTTAACAAAACTATCACGCCCGCGTGGTCATGGCCCACGTGATAGTTAAGTTACCCCTGTTAAAAGGGAGATATAAAAAGATAAAAATAATAATAATAATAATAATCATCATAATTTTATTTGCATGAAATGTAGTTTTAAAGATGTAATGATTTCTTTATAAGTATCTAATACATTTCGCCCATGATAGGCAAGCAATTATATTTGTTAACAAGTATTAATATTAAATAAAAATTACACCAATAATACATTAAAATATTTATTATTAATATATGTATGAAATAATAGGTATATAAAATAAATAAAATATGTATATTTAACGTAATGATTCAAATTTAATACTTTAATAACATTTAGGTTTTGAATATTACACTTTGTTCTATTATTTTATGTCCATATAATGGCCGAGATGGCCCAGTGGTTAGAACGCGTGAATCTTATCCGATGATCGTGGGTTCAAACCCGGGCAAGCACCACTGTATTTTCATGTGCTTAATTTGTGATTATAATTCATCTCGTGCTTAACGGTGAAGGAAAACATCGTGAGGAAACCTGCATGTGTCTCATTTCATTGAAATTCTGCCACATGTGTATTCTACCAACCCGCATTGGAGCAGCGTGGTGGAATAAGCTCCACAACCTTCTCCTCAAAAGGGAGAGGAGGCCTTAGCCCAGCAGTGGGACATTAACAGGCTGTTACTATATACATATAATAATACAAAAATAATTTAATCCTAAAACATTTCACTACCTTAACAAAAAATAATTAACATAGCAAAATAGTATAATTTAATACACGAATTATATATCTGTATTTTAATTCAAGGAATATAGACCACATTTAAAACAGTCGACTCAATGTTAAAATTTTACCATTCATTCTCTCCAGTACAGGCGTTATCCCAAAAACACTCAAGACTAATCTCAATATTCTCCAAATGTCCAAGTCCACTCTCGCACTTTTACAAAAAGCAGTCATACTGAACACCACACGTCTTACTCGAAAGTTACTCACATCACCTTTGACAATTTAATATTTAACAAAACTATCACGCCCGCGTGGTCATGGCCCGCGTGATAGTTAAGTTACCCCTGTTAATAATTTTACATTTTAGGAAGAGAGCCAAAAAACCACGTGGGCAAGACAACAAGGCGGAACATAATGGCTGCCGTGAATTATTCCGCTTTAATGGACCAAACGGAAGCCTTAATGGTAAGGAAAAACTATCTACTTTGGGATGATTTGAAAAATATTCCTAATGCATGGTACACGAGAAAAGAGATTTTTTGATTTATTATACAGATTCTTTGATAAAATAGAATTTATAATAAACTATTTAACTGTTCTGGATACGCACATACAGAATAGGGTATATATAAAACGTTTTTATATTAGATTTTACGCTATTGTTTACAGTAGAGCTCCCAGACGGTACGTTTTTTCTGGCATCTTCAACAAAATTCATATTTCAGCCAATTGACTCGAAAACTTTAATGAATTATACACTTATGCCTTCCTCGTCAATCACTCCGCCCACTGGTGAACCCTTTTGAAAGTTCGTTCGTTTTTGAGCTTATCGCATTTACCCGTGCGAAGACGAGTCGGGTAGCTAGAATAATATAAAATAAATATAATATAATATAATATCAGAAATATAGTATGTTAGATTTTTATGATAATTTATCTTTAATTGTTCTATCGTAATTTCATATGTTTTGATCGTAGCACGCTACTGCGTAGATATTGCCGTAGCGCCAATAGTATACGGCGTAGCCGATATCGTATGCTACTTTGAAAGGCAAGCTCGTTGATAAAATCGAAACTGATATGAACTGATTAATAAGTAATTTTCGTTAATATGGAATATTGACGCTTTTTATTATTATAGTAATTGTATTAAAGCTCACATTAATAGAGTTCTTTTGATCGAATTCACCTTCAAACTATATATTTCATTAAATATACGACTAAATTCACTGAGGTTAATGAAATTCAATATAGAACTTAGTTTTTCTATGATAAATTTCATTCAAAATCGTGTTTAAATGTCCTGGAATAAAGTATATATTTTTTATTATTATATAAATTAATAAAATACCCGGGCAAGCACCACGGAATTTTTCATGTGCTTAATTTGTGATTATAATTCATCTCGTGCTTTACGGTGAAGGAAAACATCGTGAGGGAATCTGCATGTGTCTAATTTCACTGAAATTTTGCCACATGTGTATCATCCCGCACTGGAGCTGCGTGGTGGAATAAGATCCAAACCTTCTCTTAAAAAAGGGAGAGGAGGCTTTTAGCCCAGCGGTGGGACATTCACAGGCTGTTACGGATATAAACTAAAATAATACATGTTTAAAGTTTTCACATTCTATACAACAGTAAGAGAGACGATTCTTTACAATAAAAACGGAACATGGCTTTCGAAAAAATCTTACCGACATAAAACAGTGACACTACTTAAAACTACTAAATATTTGTTTTCTTTTATCTATATAAAAAAAACATGTCGAATTCATTCCTTTTTCAAATTCAAATATTTCTCAATATATAATTAAAATACGAAACATACTACTATATTAAACATTTCAAACGAAGAAGTTCCATTAATCTTTCCAAATGTCCTAAATGCAATATAAATTTATAACGATTATTATAGTAACATATATATATATATATATATATATATATATATATAATTAATTTAATTTAAAAATATAACGGAGCTACATAATATCAGTACGTATAATACAAAAAGGAAATTAAAAGGGACACGAAGGCAAACATATAAGAAAAAAAAAGTGACTTATTTTTACTAATATTTTTTTCTTTATGTTAATAGAAATTCTGTAACAGCCTATGAATATCCCACTGCTGGACTAAAGGCCTCCTCTCCCTTGGAGGAGAAGGTTTAGAGCTTAATCCACCACGCTGCTCCAGTGCGGGTTGGTGGAATACACATGTGGCAGAATTTCAGTGAAATTAGACAAACGCAGATTTCCTCAGAATATTATAAGAAAAACATAACCATAATGATATTTAAAATTGATTTTGTCTATAGTTAAAATATTCGAAATAAAAGTCTATTTCATTATCTGAAACGTATTAATATTGTAGTGTAAATATCTGTACATTCCATTTAAGTGGATATCCGGATTAAACCATTGCGTTTATTTCGAGTAAATATGATGTCAATAATAGTCAGCACATGACACAGACATGGAGTCAATAGGATGACATAATTTGAACTTCCTTTATTACTTGTAATGAATATATCGAGATACAATTTAATGTTACGCATTATTTTATTCATTATAACTGTAATAAATATACGTATTACGTTATAATAAAAGCACCAACTCAAAGAAATTGTAGGATATAATATTAATATGTAGTATGTAATTTATTAATAGTATTTTTTTTAGTCCACATGAGGATAATTGTGTTTGATAATTCTTTTTTTTACGCCGGAAAAACGCTTTACAGTTTTTCCTCGCAGGAACAATAGAGGGGTATAGTCCAAGGCGCCGAGTGTTCCCGAACAACGGAATACCCACTAAAAACCAGCGGTACCCTTTCCGTCTTAACGAGGAGCGCCGCGGGATCGCTTGCGCATGCTACCGTACAATACTACTTCCGCAACATTAGTCAATTAATTTCAATAAAAACGAATATTTATCTTATCAAGTGCTATGAGGACTTATGAAACGTAGGGTCTTAACAACGCCAGTTTTTATTATTCTACCCGACGTTTCGAGAGAGTTGCAACTGTTATTACAAGTAGCTGACTGAGATCGCGCGCCCTACGAAGTCGACTACTACGGGCGTCTATGATCACGATTACATCCAACGGAGCTGAAGCCTCCTTTCCCTTCGAGAAAAAGGTTTGGAGCTTATTTCACGACGCTGCTTTTATGCAGGTTGGAAATTATGACAAACATGTATCTGACACGTGTCATAATTTCAGTTAAATTCCTGACAATGTTTTCCTTTACGAGTACGAGAAGATTTATAAAAACAAGTTAAGTAAATGAAAATTCAATGATGCTTGCCAGGGTTTGAACCCACGATCAGCGGTTAAGGTTCACGCGTTCTAGCTACCGGGTCATCTAACGGGAGCAACATGTATATACATACAACGTTGGTGTCTTTAAATCCAGAGTGAACAGGTATCTTTTTGGCAAGCGTGATACATCTTAGACCATGTCGATGTTTTAGATCAGGCAAGTTAAAGGTCAAACAATTGCCTATTAAGTGTAAAAAAAATACATGCAAAGTTTTGGATATATTTTTCTAATTTGTATTCTAACATTAATATTATCGTAATCGTAATATGTTACATATAGTATGTTAGTGTCTGGCAAAGAAAAACGATCATAATCGCATTCATAACTTAATATGAATAAGAATGAAAAATAGTCCTTATTTGGACAAAACATCTTATGAATACTAAGATAGACATGCCATAAATAATAGCGCGTTATTTCTCTGCGAAATGAAATTGTGATATTTATAAATATTTTAAATGATTACGGAATATCAGTCCATAAAGTAAGTTATTTTTAAAATGATAATGAAAGAATAACTGTAGCAAAATTAAAAAGAAACGAAAAACTGATTCTAATCAAAGATGACGTGTTTAAGCCCAGATAAGTGAATTTTTATGTGCTTATAAATCTTGTGCTCAATATTTGATAAAAATCTACTATTTTTTATAGTATAGATAGATGGACGTGCATATGGGCCACCTGATGGTAAGTGGTCACCAACGTCCAGACATTGGCATAGACATAGGCATTGTAAGAAATGTTAAATATCGCCAATGCGCCACCAACCTTGGGAACTAAGATGTTACGTCTCTTATGCCTGTAATTACTATATAGCTTAATGTAGCTTTCTATGGGTGAAAATATTTTTAAAATCGGTTATGTAGTTGTATTTCGAGTTTATCCATTGCAAACCAACATACAAAAAATCAAATATACTATATATGTGTACGGTCCTATTTCAATTATATTAGTATTGGTATAGTTACGTTTTTTAAGTTACTACATAACGTACATTTTTCGAGTAGCAAAGATAGTTAAAAGACAGTGTGTTATGTTAAGCTCTACATTTCTTAACTTAATTTTTAATTTAGCTATGTACGTTTATGTAAATCACACTTTTGAATTAGTATTTGATTTTGGTGATATTTAAAATATTTACTCATATTATACATATATATACACCTTGATCCGAGATGGCCTAGTGGTTAGAACGCTTGAATCTTAAACGATGATCGCGAGTTCTAACCCGGGCAAGCACCACTGAATTTTCGTGTGCTTAATTTGCATTTATTATTCCTCTCGAGATTGACGGTGAAGGAAAAAAGATCGTGAGGAACCCTGCATGTGTCTAATGTCACTGAAATTGTGCCACATGTGTATTTCACCAACCTGCATTGAAGCAGCGTGGTGGAATCCACTCCTCAAAAAAGGAGAGGAGGCCTTAGTACAGCAGTGCGACATTTACAGGCTGGTGTGTTACTACTACTACTATTATACAGCTTATAAATAAAATAATCGAAACATGAACGCGAAAAAGATGAAAGTGTTTTTTGTATATTTTAGAGTTGCTCGATTTTTTAGAGACAAGTCGCTAAAATTCCATGTAGCAACATTTATCAGTTTCAAATTCGACTAACGAAACTTATTGGTGGGTAATATATTTACCAGCACTGTAACTTCTAACAATACTCTTGTATTGGGGAGTAATATAGCTCCCGGAACAGTCGCGTAACGGTTGTTAGCTATCGCAAGTCAATTGTATGGAAGGTATAAATTTGAACGGAACATCTGGTGGAAGCATTTGTACTCGTGTGAACTTTATAGTTTCAAATGTAGTCTCATTTTTAAACTTTTTTGTCGACAAAAAAGCAAGATGATGTGAATACCTCGTTGGTCTTGTGGCTAGTTATAAAGCCGTTTCTTTTTACAATTAATAGGCCAGCGTTTGACCGTTGACTTACCTGATGTTAAGCATCGACATGGTCTAAGATGTAGCACGCTTGCCTATAAGAAACCTGTTTACTCTGGATTTGAATACACTAACATTGTACCTATCGGGAAATACGGTAGTTACCTAGGTAATGGATTCAAACCCCGGGTAGGACGAATAAAAGGTTTTTTTTATGTCGTAAATACTTAATAGAAGCTCAGAATCTGGAAGTTGGAAGTATATTTATATACTCCCGTACCCTAAAGTACGTAAAGTCGTTGGTCCTGCGCCTGAACTGATTATGAGAGCGAAAGATTAGAGAGTGCTTCGGTGTTTGCACAGACACTTGTGTGTTGTATTAAAGATTGGCCACAGTGGTCAAAATCGATTAGAAGGATGAAGGATCATCATCATCATCATCACTCGACCATTGTACCCATCAGCCAATGGTTCAGGTAATTTAATAAAACAACAAGAAATTAAAACACAAACACAAAATAATACGTGTAATTATAGTGAAAGCTACGTTAAAATTACATTATGCTTTTTGTAATAATAATAATATATATAAATAATTATTTTGTATTAAGATGGCTTCCTATATGTTTGAGATACAGAATTGAAAGCCTATCAGATAATATAAACAAAAAGACTATCGTAAGACATTAAGGCATAATTTTCAGAAAAAGACTTTACTGCTAATCGTTGTAAGGGCTATGAAATATCTATCCATATATTATATGATTTTACAGTATCCGAACCGACCATTTCTCTGTTAGCACTCACTCACTGTCCTGTATTTTTTAATTTTTTTAATTTGGTTGGAACATCGTTAAAATACCAAAAGCAAAGATTACTAAATGTAACCAACATAAAACTGTAATGTAATCTTTAAAACGTTTTATGACGAATAAAAATATTTTACTAGACGTTTTATTACCTTAGTTCAATTCAAATTTCATCACTGCGAATGAGTGTTAAAAAAATATTACCCTTGAGTTAACCGACCGAGATGAATAACCTCCAGTTATGAGATAGAAAAGATAGCTACCAAGATTTAAGCAAAATTGCTAATCTTTTACTTAATTTTGTAGGTTATATACAACAAAATTGCTATTATTTTATTAAATTTTGTATGAGTAAATCTAGTTCAAAGTTTAAAATAAAGTATATATCTATATGTAATATATAAGCGGAACACAATTTGTCACACTTACTCCTTCCTCGAAGTTGACGATCATTAGGAACGGATTTTACGCAAATCCCATACAAACTACATTTTTCTTCTTATCTACCCTTGCGAAGGCAGCATGATTAGCTAGTGGTTAATATAACTACATTATAATTACAAGGGTTTTGTTTGATTAAACAAATGAAAGAATAACATTTTCTCAATCGAAAAAAAGAACACAAAATATACTATCATGTTTATTTTTTTATTTATACTCGTAATACTACGGGTTATTGAAACAAGAATTGGATAATTAATTATATTTACAAATAATTTAGGGCTGCCTCTAGATTGTTTTTAAGCCCTTTCGTTTTATTTTTATAACGATATAATGCTTTTGGCACTTACTATATTTTATTTTCACGAAAAACCACATCTTTTTTTTTTTTTTTATATGCCCCGGGATAGCAAATGACTCTACTTCACCTGATGGTAAGTGGTAGTAGAGTCCAAACGCAACGACGGCCAGTACAGTCGGGAAGAATGTTCTGTACTTGCCGTCCCCGCCTTGCCGGCCCGCAAGATGCCTCTTCACGCCTCATTTGAAGGAACCCGGGTTGTAAGAGGAGGGGAACACGTGAGCTGGTAAGGAATTCCATTTTTTGGTAGTGCGACAAAGAAAGGAGTTGCCAAATTTCTTTGTGCGCGATGGAATTGATGTCACAGTTAGGCGGTGACATCGAGAACCAGCTCGTGTGGACTTAAGAAGGAAGGGGGAAGCAGGAATTAGAGAGAATAATTCCTCAGAGCACTCGCCGTGATACAGTCGATAGAAAGCGCTCAGTGCTGCTATCTCGCGACGTAATTGTAAAGGGTCAAGGGTGTTTGTGACCTTTAATCTCCTGTCGCATGTCACCTATACTTCTAACGTTAATATTTGTTTCTTATATCTGTCGCTGCAGCGCTGCTGTGACGAGAGGACTACGAAAAAAAATTCAGCGTTTTCTATAATTAGTTATCATAATACAATTAAAAGAATTTGACCTTATTTTTCAAAATAATTTGAGATATGATTGTGTAATAGAAAAATGATCGCGCACCGAGACACGTAAGGGACGCGCGGGTAAATTCTGAAATTCTGCTTTTAGGTGCTTAATTTAAAAAAAAAATGTTAATTTCTTTTTTTTATTACCAACTCATATATGTATATTTAAAAAAACATATAAACGGTTACGAAAAATCATTTATGACAAAAAAAACAGAAAGTGGTCTAAATAAAAAAAATGACATTAAAAAAACATTATTTAAATGATAAATACAGTTATTTTTATTTAAATATTTATCATTCATAATCGGTTATTTTTGGAATCACTTCAGCCAAAGGCGCGAATACCAAATATACTTAAATAGGAAGACATTATTTAGAAAAACACTTGAATTGATTGAAACAAAAATCTAGATATATATATATCTAGATTTTTGTTATATATGTATATATATATATATATATATATATATATGTATATATATATATATATATATATATATATATTTTAGTTTTATATATAAAATAACTATAAATATTTAAGTAAGGGATTTATAATTTACGTATACCAAGCATCGGTTGTCACAAGACTACGTACTGTCGTTCAAGTACTTTTTCTGTATTTAAAATATTAGAAAAGTTTGTTTAGCGGTGCACACGTTAGCGTCCCCTGGTCATATATAAAACCAAGTACTGCTGTTTTGCGGTAGAATATCTGATGAGTGGGTAGTGCCTACCCTGACGAGCTTGCACAAAGCCCTACGACCATTCTAACTTAATACACGTGACACTGTTAGTTAACACGAAACAACCGTCGTAAAATTCACAAAGAAGTTTATGAACCTCTTTTTTCGTTACAGCAGACATGACATATTTACAAAAAAACATCAAGAGTCTCCTACAATCGGGTTCAAACATTGTCACGCACATTATACAAGATCCTATTTTTGTATTTCAATCTCGTTATGTCTAAGCAAATCACTGAGAGTGTGATACAGTAGAGCTCAAATGTGTTTATATAAATAATTTACGAATAAATTCTGCTAAAGGCTCATACGAAAAGGGCCAAAGTAAATTTTGAGCTAAATGGAAACCACATTTTGCCATTTGCCAAATAATTTAAATAATAATAAGTTTATCTGTGCGAGACGGAATAAATTTACTAATATTAACAATATTACGCAAAAAGGCACATCTTATGTAAAACAACCAACCTATTTGCTTTTTCTATTATGTACTAAAGTCACGGTTATTGACATAGGACTTTTTAGCACTAGATCACAGTATTCAATAAGACTACTAAAATTTTTTAAAGATAATGTTTTTATAACATTACTTACTGACTGACGACATTGTATCGTTTGGTAATCTCATTACAAAACATACTAATGAATCGAAAGCGAAAGAAAGGATTTCTAACACCTAACACTAATATCGCTTCGAATCAATAAACAAATCAAATAGTCAGTAAAAGTAAGTAACAGCCTGCGAATGTCCCAATTATTGAATGAAATGAAGCACGAAATGAATTATGAACACAAATTAAGCACATGAAAATAAGTAGTGCTTTGAACCTACGATCATCGGTTAAGATTCACGCTTTCTAATCACTGGGCCATCTCAGCTTTTATATAAATAGGTTTCACATCATCGTTTTCCTGGACTTTATTGGACATGATGTTATTATTTAAACTTTTTAAGACTGTGATTGTGTCCAAGGTTTATATTAAAATACATTTCACAATAGATCGCTGTAATCTTTTTAAAATAAAAGAACTCTGAATTGATTCATGATGATTCATCAGTAAACAAAGAAGTACGAACCTAAAATGAGTTGTCGTTAGAAGTCAAAGATTTAGATATTGCTCATAATAGAATAAATAGCTATCGTTCTTCGATCAGTCACGCTTTCATTGTTAACGATTAATAATTATTATCATTCGAATCGAGTAAATAAAATTTATTATATATAAGTACCAGCAGTACATATACATATGTGTATATATAAGCACAATATTAATATTAACTTTTGTTTAGGATTACCCGGTAGCATTGGTACTGTGAGACTTTAAAATAAAATCACCGAGTATGTACTGCTGGTCAGATAGTATAATTGGTCTCTCTCATTATAAATTTACAAAAACTTATGTAGTACTTTCAAAAAAACATTATTATACAAAAAGACAAAAAGATAAATTAAAATGTCATTTGGCATAATGTATTTCGACCTTGAACAACTTTAAATAACACAACCTATGTTGCAAACTCATATAAAAAATCATATAAATAGTAATTTATAGAGCCTATTACCAAATGCCTCCGGAACTAACTCGATGAATACAATATCGGTCACTCTTCGCCGGAGGCTGTACTACAAAGGCTTCCAAATCGTCACTAGTCTAATCTCGGCGAACAGTCTCTTGCACCGGTAAACTGTGACTTGACTTCACCTTTTACACGTATAGCTTTTAAAATTATTAAAAAAAAAATTGTCAAAATCATTTTAAAAATAGGACTCTTTTTGTTTTTGGATGCGAGAAAACTAATTTAAGAATGAATGTCAGTTTTATTTGTTTTTCAGGATTTTTTACAAGGGATTGCGATAAAACAGATATTAATAAACCAGGGAATATTGTATCCCAATAGATAGTTACTTTTAATCCTCAGAACTTTTTGCCATAGAAAATGAATGAGATTACAAAACACGAACATTAAAATTTATTGTCATTGGTTTCTAAATTTATCTTACACTATTTTTGTTTAATGATTGTAACCACTCTGAGGAAGTTCCACTCTAAGGTGGATTTTTTTTTTCGTTAAATCTATACAGAATATTTTCAAGAGACATTTTTTTGTAATGCATAACTGAAGAAACTGCTAAATCAATCAACATAAAAATTATACCACAAGATGCAGTCTGTTTCGGAGAAGGTTTTACTATATAAAATTATTTAATATGTAGCTGCACTTCTTAGTTTCACCCGCTTTAATTTTGGACAATTTACATGGTAAGCGTGAATTCCATAAAAAATAAATTCTACGTGATCTTAAATAGCGCTACAAACTATGACAAGATAAACAAGGAAGGACATACTTCCTTTTTCTCTTTTATACTCAATAAAAACTTTCAAAGTGATCCCTAGTGACCGCTTATAAAACTTCAATAACACAGCATTTTGTTATATCTAGCTTAAACTTTTATCTAGTTTTTCATGAAGTAGTCAGAAGGGAATCATTGCAATTATGTGACATTCTTCTTTGTATTTTCATAGTTTCAGACGTCTGGATTTGCAAATAAATTCAGTTTGAACCGGTCCGAACTGGTTTGAAATATCCAAACATCGGTTATTTGTTTGTCAAACAACAACGTGCTTTTTAAAAATGCACATTTATATACAATGTTATTTCCCGGTATATTTTTATTCTTCTAGTAAAATTACAATGTACGAAAGTAGAAAAACAGACGAAATATACAATAATCACGTTTTTACTTTGAGCCTGATCGTCTGAGTAGGTACCACCAACTTAACTTATAGTTATTCTACCAATGATGAGAGAACCAGTATAACTGGCACAAGGAACATAACATCTTAGTTTCCAAGTTTGGTAGCGAAATGGCGATTTAAGGGATGGTTAATATTTCTTACAATGTCAATTACTATGGGCGATTGACCACTTACTATCAGGTGGCCCACTTGCATTACCCACCTATTCTATAAAAAATATATATATGCAATATTGTTATGTACAACGTAATATTTTCGTAACGACTTTATTTCGCATTTGTGTTTTACTGTTACTGTGTTTATGTAATATGCAACATATTATAAGCCATTTTTATAAACTTAATCTTGAATAAAATGTAGAAATATTTTATTATTATCAAACATTATATAAATAACGAATTTGAAAATGGAATTGTTAACAATATTTATTCAAATTTGCATTTAATTTAGCATATTTAGTTACTGCTTGTTTTAATGAAACGATTTACATCGCAATTTATTCATAGTACGTTGAAACATTATTTTTGACAAATGTTACTATGATAACAATGAAAACATACAATAAATCAATTTAAATTATAACGAAGTGTTCTCGTATTCGACCTGCAACGATTTAATGCATGTATATTTGATTTATGTTTAATCTTTTGTAATCCTGTTTAGGATCAAACGCCTAGTGTGTTACTGCCTAAGCCACTATTACACCAAGCGCGATTACCGAACTAAGCTAGGTTTAGCTGAATCCAGTCTTATGTATGTGAGAATTTATTGAGTATATTGTATACTGGACGCCCTTAGGTATGTTACATAATACTATTCAGAGTATATGATGTTTACGCTTTTATTGAAACTTGGTCTAATATAACTATTAAACATTAATATACGTAGATTTAATAGCTTACTTCTACTTAAGATAAAAATGTTTGTTATTCTCTCAGGACGCGCTTGTAATTAAAGGTTTGGCACGAATTTTGTATTAGGTTTGATTAAAAAAATATATAATTATTAATTTATTAAAGCTAAGAATAACTCGGTCGCCCGAGAACTTATTAAGTAAATAATCATAAGTTACCAATAGAAGAAAAAAAACATTAAATCCGAACAAACAAACATTGCAGATACAAAGTTAAAATAATTGTACGGAAAAATCTATATAAAAAAGAAATTAAACGTTTATTTATGAATATAAGAAAGTAAAAATGAAATATATATAGTTAAATTACAATATATATATGTATGTATATATATATATATATATATATATATATATATATATATATATATATATATATATAAACTTAAAACTACTAAAGACCAAATATATTGATGTAAACATACGAACATCGAGCATTATTCAATAATCAGTGTTTTTATTTCTCAGAAATTATATTCAATTCTATTATTCTTTTACGATTTCTTGCCAAAAGAAACAGAAAGGTTTTATCAGTTAGAAAAGAGAAAACTATCAGCTCGGGCCGTTTTGGAGCGAACGCTAATCTATAATAAATATTTCAAAAAAGCTTTTGTTTTCTATGATAAATTTGAAGGTCTAAATCGTTTGCACATGACACCCGCAAAGTATACATCTCATATTTTATAGTTAAGTCACAGAAAACATTTTTGTGTTTAAAAAAGCGGAAAAATAACTAAAATCTTTAATTTAATAGACACAAAGGATTATTTATAATCATTAATTAATAAGATAATAATTTTAAGCAGACAACTGATATACTACATATACTACTTTTCTTTTGTAAATACATACTTATAATGATAATTACACCCAGACTCAGGACAAATATATAACATACGCGGGAAGTATTGTGCATTAGAATGGCAAGAGCAAATCGATCGATGTTGACGAATGTTTATATAATATCATCGCTTAAAAAAAGTTTCGGCATAAATTCCTTATTGTAGCCGTAGGGAACCGGGTAAACAGCTTCTCTTATATATACAAATACATCGGATGTAATCAATTTTTAAGGAAATTCACAAAAATATATAAGGTTTTTGCCCCATGAGATTGTGTTTTCAATTTCGGCGTTAATATTTTAGCCTTCTAAGATGTATTATGCAAATATTTTATGAACAGATAAAATTTTATAAGGATGTTATTTTACCATTAAAAATAAACGCTTTCAATAAGATCCAGTCTCTGAAGAAATAATTCGTAATTGTAATTTGAATAATCATATTATATACATATTTGCGTAAAGGTTATTTTTGATATATTAACTAATTGATTTTATACATAATAACGTTTTAGTACTATTAAATGGTATATAAATATAAATTAAATTATGATATCTGACTACTGATAAGCTGATTTGGCTAAAGAATAATATATAATTGAATTGTAGTTATGCTGGGCGTTTATCCATAAGCATATATGGTGATAAAAAAACCAATACAAAAATAAATAAGAAACACAAGAAGAAGGTTGGGCTCAATAGCGTGCCTATGGCAATAGCAGTAGATGAACACGGGCTGATGATGACAACGATCATGATGATATAGTACATAACTATAATACATACTAACTCACCAACTATTTACATATACTCACAATATTCTATATTAAAAATTCAAACTTTGAAGCTTTACACTTACTTATTGATATTTAAAAAAAACTACCACTGGTACGGAAAAAAAACAGATTAACAAAGAACTTATGAAGGAAACTCAGCAATTTTTACAATTTTCAATACAAGAAATAGTCTTGATGCGACATCATCTGTAAACTTTTTTTTTTTTTCGAGGAGGAAAGGCCTTTACGCCTTCCGCCCGGAAACAACCGGGACGGGTATGTGGGACTCACGGGGCAGAACCGTCCTACCCACTAAAACCTCCTCGTTTCCGCCTCACCGCATGGTGGCGGGGTTACGGGAACGCGTCAGCTCACCACCGCCACCCACGCGTCACATCACGCTTTGGGTGAGCGACCCACCGGTTGTTTTTTATTAAGGTTTTCTCCTCTTGGCCAGGCCAGTGAAGGCAAGGCCCTCGGTCCCACCACAGGCTAGCGCCTGGATGGGGAAACGAGTTTGAGAAGGCGCTCGCTGGTCCACTCTGCTGACAAGCAATCCGGAAAAAAAAACATCGGATTGCTGATCGACCCCGTTGCCCAGGGTGCACCACGTGGAGGTGACTGACATGCACCCCATCTGTAAACTTACTAATCATATCATAGATTATTTTAGATCTTTTGCACGATTTTTTTACTACAGGTAAACAGACTGTCAATTGATCACCAACACCCATACATATTGGCACTTTAATATAATACATATTAACAACCCCTTACATCGCTAATGTACCACCAACCTTGGGTTCTAAGATACCATGCACCTTACGTCCGTAGATACATATTCTGGCCTACTACTAATATTCTTTATATTAAATTTAGACGAGCCGTTTGGCGTGGTTGGTAGACACTTGTCTTTTCACGCCGAAGGTTGTGGGTTCGATTCCCACCCAGGACAGACATTTGTGTGCATGAACATGTCTGTTTGTCCTGAGTCTGGGTGTAATTATCTATATAAGTATATATTACATCTTATTAACAAAAGAAAAGTAGTATATGTAGTATATCAGTTGTCTGGTTCCATAGCACAAGCTTTGTAAAAGCTTAATTTGGGATCAGAATAGCCGTGTGTGAAAAATGTCCCAGGATATTATTATAATTATTTGTCATTTTTTTTACTTTAGCATTAAAAATAAAAACACGACGAATTAATTAATTTGTTAGTAGTAAGTAATATACATACATACATCGGAATCTATACAGATATTTAAAAGTTATGATGGAATAAAAAACAGAAAAGACTGTCTTGTCAAATTTGCACAACTCGAAACCCCATGACGGCTTGCCAACAATTTATGGATATTCTGGACGTTTAGCGCTAACAATAAACCACATTTTATTACGACGATATATTTCTATGAAGTTTTTCTAGGCATATGTCCTTTTATTACTATTGCTAACACGAATATTAATAAATAAATCTACTGCAGCAAGCGTTCATTTGTTGTATGAAACTTGTTTTAATATCTTTTTAAATACCTAAAGCTAAATGTAAAAGGTGATTGCGACTAAACTGTTGTGATATTGTACCATGGATTTTCTGACTACAAATTGACTAATCCGAAATGGTTCAGTGAATTAAATTAGTTGATCTAAGGTAATAATAATAAAATAATAAGAGTACAGGTTCGAAGCAGGCGAGTTCGAATCATGATTTTATCTTACTTTTGTTTTGAATTTGTTTTAATATAATTCTGCTACATGTATACATGCCTCTATAAAAACAGCGTAAGCCATAAACCTTCTCTATAAAAGGAAAGTTATACAGTTATTGCTATACTTTTAAAAATTATTGTTATTTTAAACTTTTCATTTGTTTTAAATAGCAATGATTCTTTTATAAATCACTAGCAACTATCAACATAATTATAAACACAATTTCAAAATTGCAACATTGATAAATTACTTAATTGATAATTACTCTCAGGGGTCCCCAAACATCAATTTTGTGATAGAAGAATGTCTGTGTGTGTATACGGTGCATGTATTTATAAAGAACATAAGTGTTTGTGTATGAACAGTGTTCGTCAGGTCATTTGTATATATCTTGTTAATCAATTAAATGTAGTCAGTTATTACAAATGTCGTCTTGATTAATCACCTCACCTCTAATCACATTATTTGGAACAACATTGGATGAAAACGATAGCACGTAGCAATACACGCTTCTAAAAACCTTTGTTTAAGAGCAAACTAGGTCAATAACCTTACATATTGTCCGAGGCACTGAGGAGTGAAATGCCAATATTCATTTCCATCACAGTCGATCACCCATTTAGTTGCCATTGGATCAACGTTTTTCGACCGACAAAATCGTTTTGATATACGCGCGGACATATTTCTGGGAAATCGAACGTTTGCTGTTGGTCCAGTGTTGGTCCTGAGTTGGTTAAAAATTTATTATTCATAGTCTCGCCGCGTCTATTCTATAGTAATAGTAAGCCAATCTGTCGACCCAGCTAACCACCAACGTGTCAAATAAGTATCTAAATTGGCCATTATTTTGTGAACAAAGGCCTTTGTAACATTTTCGCCGACAATGAGCGATAATTGGCGTAAAGATTGCCGACAGAAACTTTACAATAGTGCTAAAGTTTTCCATTATCCGTCAAAAGTTAATCGTTAAACACGGTTTATTTATATTATATCTGACAAATATAGATAAGGAAACACTTATTTGCTCAAGATTGAACCATTTTCTTTGTAAAAAAGATTTTGGCGTAACAGAAACTTAATTACGATGAAGTTTAACGAATAATAGTTTATCACAAGGCAAGCTCTTGCGATATATAAAGATGAAAATACACAACGCATTGTTCAAAGAATATACCGGATAAAGCCTTAAGCTGTGACATTCTTCTTTCAAATTTATGTTCTTTGTAAAATAGCCTGCAATGATTTTTAAAGTGAATAAGTAATATTAAAAATAATACTTATAAAAAACGGTGTTTTATATTAATTTAATACGTAGTATACTTGTTATGTATTTTAACTTGAACATATGGATCAGAACTTTATATATATATATATATATATATATATATATATATATATATATATATATATATATATATATATATATATGTGTATATATATATATATATAAAGAATGATAATTGATAAAACAAAAAAATCAAACTCAGGCCACTTAATACACAAATTATGAGAAATATATGCCGTCCAATAAGTTAATAAATATTTAAAATGAAAATATATTAAAAAAGCAATAATATTTATTTATCTAAATGACTAAGCCTAGAGGAATAAACTAAACCTCTGCAGCGCTTATATTGCAGTACATAGTATTCAGTCGAGGCAATAAAATTCTTTGTTCAAAATGCGAAGTAACCTCTAAAGCGTTTTATAGAGTTTTACCTTTTGCAAGGAACCGCTGGAAAAGAGTATTCCATGGATACGATTGTATATATATAATTTGACTATCGCTTAATCGTATAAAGTAATTATGTTATTCTGACTTTAATTTCTAATACAAATAACTACGATATTTTTAAAAAGGTATTTATAAGGATGTTCATATTGATGGCACGCTTTTAAATTAAGTTTTAATGGAATACTTATGTGTAAGTTTCAACTCCTCCAAAAGTAATGTTTAACGGGGTTCAAACAAATTATGAGCTAGCTATTACACCAAAGAGCCGTTCATTTGAAAATAAATATCATTTAAATTTATTTGAAATAAGATTAAATCAAAATCATAACACGTATATGTAGTAGATATAAAAACGTAAATCTTGAATTTTTTCAATTGTATTCTGACAGCAGCTCACAATCAAACTACAATCAAAAGTTATATATCTGTTAGCAATAGTTTTCAAAATAAATATTTTTAACGCGTTTTATCCTTTTAAATGTAAACATTTTTTAACAACTGTATATCACATTATCTAAATAACAGCTTTTTGTACACACGGCAAAATGAAATACACCCGAAAAATTGAAAACTTTGTCTAACTACGAAATGGGTTTTATTATAGTTCAATCCGAACCGTGTCAATTCTAAAACTTATCGAAAATAATTCACAAATGTTATACAAAACTTGAACTCGCTTTCTATAAATAGAAATTGTTCCCAAATTTGATTAAAGCTCTTTAATATATTCACGCCCAACGAAAGGACAATGCTATGAGGTTAACGGTTCAAGCCAACACCATATATGAAGTCCCTTTAACAGAACTGTGGACAAGGACAGTCTCAACCAGTCTCAAATTAGTCAATTGTGATGGAGATCAAGATATGATAGGCAGTGTATGTGTAAACGTGCACTCTCAATTAACCCACCATTTTTAAATAAAATACGTACGTTTACAAATAATGAAATTAAGCCACCACTGAAAATATTAACCCTTATATAGGCAAAAAATATATATAGGCAATGCACCACCAACCTTGGGATCTAAGATGTTATGGCCCGTGTGCATGTTTTTACACTGGATCGCTTACCCTTCAAAACGAAGTAGATTGTACTTACTCTGACAAATCGCACAAAGTCATCAAAGCAAATCTCATATTCTAACGAACGGATGTACATTGTACATATAATTTATTTTTTTCGACTTATTTGTAATGTAAAATAATTATAATTTATAGCAAAATTTACTTCGACATTGATTTATATTGCAGACATTATACGTGTTGATGTCCTCCTGATGACTGACCTACTTGACCAAAGGGGCTGTCAATTTTATATGCAAGTGTTTGTTAAATATATTATCTCACGGTAGACGCGTAAAATAAAAGAAAAGAAAATATGTCTAATTTCACTGATGTTCTGCCACATGTTTTTTTCATTAACCCGCATTGGAGTAGCGTGGTGGAATAAGCTCTAAGCTTTCTCCTCAAAAAAGTAGAGGACATTCACAGGCTGTTAGTATTAATGTAGACGCCTACTCAACCAATAATTTGTTCTACCACCATACATCAAAACTTTATATTAATAATGGTTGGCAATAATTTGACAATGTAAGGTAAGGTTTGAAGTATCAATAGCGTAGTGGTTTACGGGCCGCTTAGCGAATTAAAATTCGCAGGTTCGATCCTGACCCTTGGGACTATTCCTATAATTGGAGGGGTATCGGTAAACATGCACTGCTACAATCATGAGGCAAAAAGTTTAAATCATGTTGTATTATAATGTCAATAACACGAATAAGTTAATGCGTTCAAGAGACGATATGTCTTGAACGCATTAATCTGGTGAGACGGATCCTATAATCACCAAATAGGTTATAAGCGTTATTGTTATGAAGACAATAAACGATGTTAATTTAGTGAACACATACAATTACGTTTTGAAACGATTCAGCCGTTTCGACGTCCATTTGTATAATCGAACAAACAATCAACATCGAGTACAAATAGCGAGCGGTATCGATTCGATTCGATGTAATTCGCACTCGATTACAAACGAAACCGGTTTGTTGATAGTTTGACAGGTTTCGATTTGCGGACGAAACAAGAGCAGGAGATTCGGGTATTAGTACAGCTTGCACAGATTTATTGGTGGTTTAAAAACGGAATCTGAAATTTTTGGATCAGCTGTTCTACCAGTTTTTACCGTGCTACAATCAAAATACAATATTTTTTTTTTTATAGTATAGGTAGGCAGACGAGCATATGAGCCACCTGATGGTAAGTGGTCACCAACGCCCATAGAAAATGGCATTGTAAGAAATGTTAACCACGTTTGCATCGCCAATGCGCCACCAACCTTGTAACTAAGATGTTATGTCCCTTGTGCCTTTAATTATACTGGCTCACTCACCCTTCAAACCGGAACACAACAATACCAAGTACTGCTGTTTTGCGGTAGAATATCTCAAGAGTAGATGGTAACTACACAAAAGAGCTTGCACAAAGCCCTACCACCAAAAATTTGTTTATAATTTCGCCAACTTAATGCGGTTTACCTAAACTGAAGTAGCCTATTTCGTGTGCGTAAAATACAAATAAATAAATTCCCAACCAGTTTACGAGACGGTGTTACCTCAAAGGTGCGCCAATAGAAGTTTCAAATAAATATATTGTTCTTTATTTACCTTTAAATTAAATATCATTCCATTTAATATAGTGAGCTTAGTAAACATGCCTGAAATTGTCTTAACAATCTTGTCGAAATAGTTCTCAGCTGGACTTCTCTGTACTGATTTAATTAAAATGGAAAGGCAAAATGAAAATAAGACGTGGGATTAGAAGTGTCACAAATAAACCTTTGTTAGGCGGAAAACGTAATTTATTCGCACAGTACTAAATTGAACGATGCAGAAAATGCTTTTTATATGTATTATTTTAATAAAGTTTTTTTTGTGATAGTATCCTAACCATAAGAAGTAAATGTGATGTTTTTTTTGGCCAGATATAATTTATATATGTTACCGTAGTCGAAGATAACATTGTCAGTCTTATGAAGCGAACGCTGTCAAAATTATACAGAAAAACTTTGTATGAATAATTTGTATATCTTTAAAATTTCGACAGAAAATTCAGAGACATCATGTTTTATAGATAACCTCAAGTAAATATTTTTATGTTAAAAAAAGGAAGGAATATAAAGGAACTTTGATTTTATTTAATTATTACAACGTATGAATCTTTATAAAACGAAATAAATATTTTATTTCATTTCTAAACGTTTTATGTAGATAAGTTTTGCCTTTAACAATTTGCAATTCAAACCAGTATATTTAGAAATATTACGAGATATTTTAACAAACGCGTGAAAATAAACTCAAGGGGTGTTGTCGACGCATTATCGCAGCCGCATAGACAGGTTGGCGAATGTTACACATCAATAATTAAAAATATCTTGAGATTCCTTTATTTACTCTTACGAAGTTAAGACGGAAGAATATATATATATATATATATAATGTCATATAATAAACTAAAATATTATAAAATGGAACAAAAAAATCTTATTCATCGAAAAATACTTTTACTTCTGATACGCTGAGCAGTCTAAATAACTAATTTGCCTTTAATCTGAACGGTAGATGTTGACGTAATAGCCGACCATAAAATAGCTTCGACTGCCTCGTTGGTCTAGAGACTAGATGCAAAGCCACAAGCCCGGTGGTCCTAAGTTCAAATCCCAGGTCGGGCCAGTAAACAAAGTTATTGAATTTTTCAGTCGAAAATTCTCAATAGCAGCCCAGAGTCTGAAAGTTGGAAATGTGTACACTCTTGTGCCTCGGAAAGCAAGTAAATCCGTTGGTCCTGCGCCTGAGCTCTTTCCGGTCATGTCGGCTTGTCGTCCCATCAGAATCAGAAAATTATGGGAGGCAGGGAATAGAGAGTGCAACGGAGGACTATTATTATTATATGATTATAAATATGGAATAAATAAATCTTATCCATAGAATAATATTTTTACTTCTGTCTTCTGACACGCTGATCAAAGTAGGTAAGGTAATTGTTCAGTGGCAGACGATGACGTAATAGCCGACCTTTCAAATTGAAGCCAAAATAGTATAACAGTACTAAAGTCAATATAAAGAAGTATTTACTGGTGGTAGGGCTTTGTGCAAGCTCGTCTGGGTAGGTACCACCCACTCATCAGATATTCTACCGCAAAACAGCGATACTTGATATTGTTGTGTTCCGGTTTGAAGGGTGAGTGAGCCTGTGTAATTACAGGCACAAGGGACATAAAATCTTAGTTCCCAAGGTTGGTGGCGCATTGGCTATAAGCGATGGTTGACATTTTTTTTTTTTTTTTATATTCGCCGGGAGGGCAAATGACCCTACTCCACCTGATGGTAAGTGGTAGTAGAGTCCAAACGCGACGACGGCCAGTACAGACGGCCTTCACGCCTCGTTTGAAGGAACCCGGGTTGTAAGAGGAGGGGAACACGTGAGCTAGTAAGGAATTCCATTTTTTGGTAGTGCGACAAAGAAAAGAGTTGCTAAATTTTTTTGTGCGCGATGGAATTGATGTCACAGTTAGGCGGTGACATCGAGAACCAGCTCGCGTGGACTTAAGAAGGAAGGGGGAAGCAGGAATTAGAGAGAATAATTCCTCAGAGCACTCGCCGTGATACAGTCGATAGAAAGCGCTCAGTGCTGCTATCTCAAGACGCAATTGTAAAGGTTCAAGGGTGTTTGTGACCTTTATGTCGCCAATAATGCGTACGGCACGTCGCTGCAACCGGTCCAAGGCTTCAAGTAGGTACTTAGCGGAGCCATCCCAAAGGTGCGAGCAATATTCCACGCAAGACCGTACCTGTGTTTTGTACAGCAGGCACAGTTGTTGTGGCTTGAAGAAGCGCCGCACCTTGTTCAGAACTCCGAGTTTCCGTGAAGCTGTTTTTATAACAGCCTCGATGTAATCCCTTGGACTAAGGTCGCAGCGAACGTCAATCCCCAGCATGGCCATTTTGCTTTGCATCACCAGCGGAGTACCACAGAGGGAGGGAAGAGGGGAAAATGTTGACTTTTTCGCCGTGAGAGCGCATACCTGTGTTTTCTTGGCATTAAACTCAACAAGATTATCAGAGCCCCATTTGGCGATGAGCTCTAACGTCCTATCGAGTTCAATGACAAGATTCTTCCGCCTCTCCTCGATTTCCACTCGCCCAGCCACTGCGCGTCCACCACCATGCACTGTACTATCGTCTGCATAGCAATGTATGTTCCCAAGAGAGAGCATGCAAAAGAATGCAAAAGAAAGAGTGTGGGAGATAGCATAGATCCCTGGGGGACCCCAGCATTCACTACATAGAATTGTGAAGCGCAACCATCAACTAAAACACGAAGGCTACGCTTGTGTAGGAAGCTGGCAATCCAGGTGCATAACTGAGCAGGCAGACCATATGCCGGCAGCTTGGAGAGAAGACTTCTGTGCCAGACCCTGTCGAAAGCCTTGGAGATATCGAGGCTGACAACCAACGATTCTCCATGCTTGTCGATAGCTTCACCCCAGAGGTGCGTTACGTACGCTAGAAGATCACCTGTGGACCGTTTTGGTCGAAACCCGATTGACGATCATTAATTAAAGAGTGATCTTCTAGGTAATGGATCAGTTGGTTGTTTAAAATCCGTTCCATCACCTTACAAAGTACTGAGGTGATAGCTATTGGCCGATAATTTGCCGGGTCAGACCGATCCCCTTTTTTGGGAACCGCTTGCACATTAGCTCTTCTCCAAGCCTTCCGGCACACTTCCCGAAGAGATAGAAAGTTGGAAGAGGCGCGTTAACACAGGAGACAGCTCCGCTGCGCACTTCTTCAGCACTATGGCTGGTATTCCATCGGGACCGCTAGCTTTCCGTACATCAAGTGATTGCAGCTCCGCACGCACATCACGTTGCCTGATTTTAATGTCAGGCATCGTATGGCCACATGCAGGTATTGTAGGTGGCAGTGCACTACAATCATCGATTACGAAATTGTCGGCAAAGAGTTTAGCCAGGAGATCAGCTTGCTCTTGCGGACTGTGAGCTAGCGATCCGTCCGGATTTCTGAGCGGTGGCAGCGAAGGTTGGCAGAAATTATTTTGTACAGACTTGGTCAAACGCCAGAAGCTACGGGAGCCCCTAGGATACGAAACAAGGTCATGACCAATCTGTACAATGCGCTGTGCATCCGCTCTCGTGTATGCCTTTCTACAGGACTTGGAATTTTTATTATAGTTTGCTTTCAGTGAGTCAATGTTAGATGCCCCGCTAATGCAGCCGTTGATCCACTTGCGATATGCCGCCTGCTTAGATGATACAGCATCGGCACATTCACGAGTGAACCAACGGTTACGCGTACTCCTACTGACGAGATCTGAGCTAGGAATGTAGTATTCCATTCCCAGCATGATCTCGCCAGCAACAGCAGCGGCACTAGCTGTCGGGTCATTCCCACTGAAGCAACGTTCCTTCCAAGGGACCGACGCATAGTAATCGCGCATACCGTCCCAATCCGCCGACTTATAGTGCCAAACGCGACGTTTGCATACCGCTAGTGGCGGCAGCTTGGCCTGTGGCACTCTGATAGAAATAAGGCTGTGATCCGAAGAGCCAAGAGGAGCCTGAACCACAACCTGATATTCCACCGGGTGAGAAGTCAGCAGAAGGTCCAGTAGAGAAGTTGCTTGCCCATCAATGTCTGGGATCCTGGTGGGCTGATCAACCAGTTGGGTCAAGTCATGTGTGAGAGCAAAAGCATGAGCAGTCCTTCCAGCATGGTCAGTTTTGAGGGATTTCAACCAGGATTTGTGGTGAGCATTAAAATCGCCCAAAAACACCAATTCCGCGTTAGGAAATTGCTCTTGCGCAGCATCTGCCACCCGACTAAGATGGTCAAATAATCGGCTTGTCTCCAAGTCACCATTGAGGGATCTGTAGAGGCACACGTAGACTCGGCTCTGACGAACCAGGTCCACACGTACCACCAACATGGAGAAGGAGGGGTCCTCCAAGCAGCGCAGTCGGTTACAGCAAACATCCGTCCTGACGAACAAGCATACTCCGGCTTTCGCTTTGAAGGATTCTTCAAGCGTGTAGCCGGGATAATTAAGGTAGCTGGTATCGGCAGGACGGAGTATTTGTGTCTCCGTGAGAAACAACATTGCTGGCCGTGCTGTCTCGAGATGGTGGTGGACAGCGTTGAGGTTAGTGGTTGACATTTCTTACAATGCCAATGTCTAAGGGCATTTGGTGACCACATACCATCAGGTGGCCCATATGCTCGTCCACCTTCCTATACTATAAAAAAAAAAGTATCGCAACGCACATCTATGTTTTTATTTCTAAATAAAAAAAAATGAGATTATTTTAATTACCATCAAATAAAACTTTAATTAATTGATTAATTATTATATTTTCAAAACACTTTAAATATAGTAATCATTTTATTACTAAGCCACTACAATATTAGAAAGTAAGCAATACACTTTTAACTTAAAGTTTTAAAGTCAAAACTTCAAAGTTAGGGACTAACTCGTTTTAGTATTTCAATTGTTTATATGATTTTGATTCAAGAATTAAAAACAAGTACAATTGATTATATTATTAATAATAAAATATAACTCTTTAGTATTATTTATTTTACAATGCTGCCTAAGTAAGTGCCTGCCTGGTAAGTGGACACCAACAGCCATACCTTTTATGCCTTAAATATGATGATGGAGTGGAATTCTTCCTTCAAAATGTTGGTTATAATATATCTAAGTATCATACATCTATAACGGCGTATTAATATTTGAATAAATATATCCGAAATTATCGTATAACTTCGGATACATGTTAAATTATACAACTGTCACCATTAACCTATATTCTTGTATTTATTTAAAAAATTTTGGCGAAGCCCGTTGCGTTAAATCAATGGAACTGACATTCATCTCTCACCCCGCCTCCAGGAGTGGGCGAAGCTACATGAAATTTGTATCTGCTGAAAAGTGACTTTAGTTAAATTGGAACATTTCCAAAAACTTTATGTACCACGATGCCAAAATTTGGACGACGGTACGATTAAAGTCAAGTGTTCTATTTACCTTTGTTACAAACAATTGAGCTTTGTATTAAGGTAATGAATATATATTTAATGCATTGGAATTGTTTATTCAAACATTGGCTTATAGTTAAGCTGTAGTATTTTGTAAGAAAAAAATCAGTTTATGATTTTTCATTCCAAGAAGCTTACATTCAATATCCTGGAACACAATACTTTTAAATAAAAATAAACCATTTCATAATTTTATTTTTTCTCTTTTACTATCATTACATTGGCTCACTAAAACCAGTACTTAGAAAAACTTGATAATGCTGTTTAGCGATAGAAAAACCGGTGAGTAGATGCTACCAACCCAGAGTAAATTCGTTTACTTGCATATTTATCTAATGAATAGAAAAAAGTCAAAATCCGCCACATTTTGTCAACGACTATCGGAAGTCTTAAACATGTGAATTTCTTATTACTCGGCAAAAGCTTTCCTCCTCTTAAGGAGAAAGTTAGGGGTTGATTTTACCACGACGTTTCATTTTAATGGAGAGACATGAGGCAAAATTTAATCTGATATCCAGGTTTCCTCGTTATATTTTTTATAACCACCGAACATGAGATGAATTGTAAAAACAAAAGACGATAAATCAGTGGCCGTTGCTCGGTTTTAAAACTGTGATATTTGGTTAAATTTAATGTGTTGTATCCGTTTCACTGAGCTACCTAGGCTCTTTGGAAGGTATATATGTATATCGAACAAGTTAATACAATTTGAGTTCATCAGTTTGTCACACTTTGGGCATAGATGATAACTTGTAAATATTTAAATCTAATAATCTTAACGATTAAAACGTGAAGCATTTTTCAAATGTTAGTCTGAATTATTTATTTCCTTAATAATTAATATCAAGCAAATCAAAAATGGCATCCATTGTTCAAATAATTCAGTTATGAGGATTTAGGTTATGAATTGTCAAAATACCTCCCAAATTAAATTCAAAACAAATATTTGGACAAGCGAATCGTTGAAATTTTTTATTCATTAATATTATATTTGATGAGTTTAACGAAATTAAATCCACAATAATATTTGCCATTGGACATTCTAAAGGCTAATAAAAATCATAATTGAAAGCGATCCACGTATTTTTTCGTGGGTGCTCAGTATATTTGTTTACCGTCAAAATTCCTAAGTAATAGGCTTATCTTTTTAAAATATTTTTATATTTTTAATATATATATAGATAATGTGATATAATTTAAGCAAACGGAAATGATATGAAAGTTTAAAATAAAAGAATTTAAGATGGATAGAAAAATGTCTTTTATAATTTTCTATAAAATATAAACAAAAATATTTAGCAACAATGCATGGTAGTAATACTACATATCGAAATAAAAAAACGCAAAACGATTCAGACTGTAATATTTAATGTTATTGTAAGTTCCAAATATGAATCATTTTAATAAAAAACAAAATCGAAATAAACTATTTTCAAGTAGGTACTTCGTCGTATAAATAGTTTTGGTTCGTCATTTTAGACTTAACGAAAAAATAAATTTATGTACGTCTCTAAGTCTCGTTTCTGGTAGCCGGTCTGAGATAAATTTCCACCAAACTTCATCTCTTCAAAATCAGTATAAACAATGATAAAATATACCATAAAATGAAGTGAACAAGAATACTTATCGTCCATAACAATTCACTTAATGAGACCATTGTTCAACAAATATCTGTTACAAAAGTTCATTAGAAAAATCTGTCCTATATTTTTTAATGTGTCCTTTGTTTATACTACTTTTCAAGAACACAGAACTGTAATGATTTATAGTCATGTTCCTGTTTTGTTTACGAAATCCAATCGTGTTTATTTTTTATTTTGTTCCAATTTTATAAATGATTTAACAGTTTTAGATCGCAATATAAATCATATTGACAAATGTGTCTGAACCATTTGGGTTGAACAAACGGGCTATTTACCATTGTATTTCTTTATTGCAAAGCTTTATCATACATCATTGTAATATTTTTTACTTATAATATTATCACGTTCCACCTGGTTGCATTTTAACAATGGCTGCCTACTCTTATCTCTTAAACATGAGCTGAGGTGATATTTTAGTGCAAAACACAGTTTCTATACCAACACCCATTTAGTCCGATGAGACGTCAATCAGATAAGACCGGTGAAAGAGAAGACCAACAAATTTACGTGCTTTCTGAGGCACAAGAGGTTGTCACTGTATGAATTCCTAACACAGGATTGCTACGTGACAGAAAAATGCAACGACTTGTACTGGCCCGATCCGTGAATTATAACCCTTGTACTCAAAATAACTCATATACTTAATAAGTAAAGGTTTTGATGCTTATATTATATATTTTATTGACTCACACGAGCATAAAACAATCATGTAAATTTAATAAAAATACTTGTTCAAATTTCCAATCATTTAATTTACAAATACATTGTAAACGATTGTTTTATCAGGAAAATTAATACGGTGTTGCGCAGAAAGTACAAATATATGCTGTCTAGAAATAACACGCAAGCTCACCAAAAATGAAGTCATGCAAAATAACATGTCTATGGAAATTATATTTACATATATATATATATATATATAATATGTTATTTCCGCTATGGATTATTAAATATGTACCTGTTTGTCCCCCATAAACAATTTTTTATATTGTAATACAGGGGACATGCAAGTAAGTATACCTGCTATTCGTTTGGTAACATATAATGCATAAAATGTAGTGTACTTCCTAATTTATTTATTTAAACTTATAACACCAACCGATTACAAAATATGTGCTGTTAACCAAAGTGCCAAAGTAAGAATTTTCGATACACAAACAGTGATCCAGGAATTTTAATCATTTTCGCCAGATTAAGAACGTATAATTTGTACAAGCTACGAAATATATATTGCTGCCAGTATAAAACAGAGGAGGGGAGGCTTAGCCCAGCAGTGGACCATTCGCAGGCTGTTATTTCACTTTACAAAACTTTGATCTCACACTTAGATTTAAAGATGGAACTTTTGTTTAAAGAACATTATGCTCTCATATCTGTTAACCTATCTGTTAAAAATCTATCAAGAGATTTCAAAGAAAAATCAAGTTTGTTTAATTTATTCATTAAAAACGTGATAATAAAGAGATGCCATAAAATGTTTTTGGAGTAATACTTCTATCGATGCGATGAGTTACATTTTCAGCTCCTATTTTCGTGCAACGTTTTTATTTGTAACGCTAGTGAAACATTTTGCCGATCTGTATTTTTATTTTAAATAATAAAATAAACACAATTTTCAATTTTATAAACGCACATGTAGTAACAACGCACAATTCGGATCAAAAAAAAACTTTATCCGAAGTTCTGACTTATTGATTGTTTTGTATCCCTGTTTACCCCCAAGTGATCGAGGGGACCAAATGATGAATGAAACTAAAGTAACTTCGAATATTTCAACTGTTCATAAAACTGTAATGGATTAGATTAATCTTTTTTTTAGATTGGTGTATTGTTTCACCTACTGTCCTTGACAGCGTCAACGTTGTAAGGCTGAGTATTTACCGTCTAGCCGAGAATAGCCCATGTGAGGATTATGAGGGCTCAGTAAGAGTAACTTGCTAAGGTTGTACCATCAAAGACAGCACCAGGACGACCATATGGATGCGCAATCACCGCGTGTGACTTAACCATATGAACAAAAATCTAACTTAGACGATTTAGAAACACAAACACATGAATGAGCGCCACGCTGTCTATCGACATTTAAAATGGAAATATTAATCATTCCTTACAACGTCAATGAGCAACCTTGGGAACTAAGGTCATTCAAAATATAAATATCTAGCGCGAATTTCTCGACGTATTCACGTCAAATGTTTCGAAACTCTTGACGAAACCTACACTTGTTTTTTCAGGCGTACTCTTGAACTAATTGCATGATATCTTGAGGAGTTTCTCAGTTCCAGTTTACATAGGACCTTCGAGGGTACTTTGTATACGCTGTAGTCACAACATTTGTGTCAACTGGAATGGAATGTGTCTTAAATTTGTTTAGGTTTGAAACTACATTTGTGTAAGTTATAATTATATGAGCAAAATAATTTATTCTTAATTTATTAGGTCCCTATTAAATTATTAAGTTTAAAGTTTATCCTTACTAATTATACTAAACCCCCGGTTTCATTCTTATAAATTTATGTTTTAAACAAACATTCATAAAGTCTTAAAACATTTACTTTCAATAATTAATTAACCATTATCTGTTTTTTTTTTAATATATTAACCAAATTGGATGATGCTGAAGGCGAAGAATCGGGAGCTTTGGCACACTTTGGGAAAGGGCTATGTTCGGTAATAAATTTGGAAAGACCGATGATAATGATGACGACCAAAACAAGATACAAACAAAAGTAAAGTAACAAGTTCCACTTTTCAGCAAAAGCCTAATATCATGTTAAGGCCGCACCGATGCTCGTTGGTGGATAGACTTATAGCAGAATATCATTCGACACATGTAGGCTTCCTCGTGGCGTTGTCTTTTGCCGCTGAGCACAAATAACTCACAAACAAAGCAACAAATTAAGAAAATTCTTTGGTTAAGGTTAATGTGGCTACACACAGGCCTACTTTGTGTGGCGTGGCAATTTAAAAATTCTAACCTTCCTCTGAAAAAAAAAACACAATTTCAAAACCGAAAATGACAAATGAATATTATCGACCTATATTAAGATATTTAGTAAATATGTAATGTACGTTAAAATTATTTGAATCCCAAATATGGCTTTAGTTATTATGAAGAAAATATAATTCATGCTTATATTGTGTACACAAATAATTTTAGTAAACAGTCTCATTTCCAAATACTCACGTGAGTTTAATTTAGTCTGCAATTCGATGAAGTTCCATCTGTGGTTAAGTTATATTAGTTCGTCGTGTTTATTTCAAATATAGATGTTAGATTCCAAAGGAGTATTTATTTAAATTAGAATAAATTAAATAATTTATTGGCTTATAACAACTTTATCTTTATAAAAATCTTATAATGTGATGCGATGAAATATAAAATAGATAATCCGAAAGGTTTATAATGGGAATATATATTATGAATAATTTTGCATTTATCGCTTTATAATGCAAAAACATTAATATCCCCAATATAACATTCATCACCAATATAAAAAATAATACTGTGAAAAGTAGAATCTATGATGTATCATGACTTGACTTGACAACCTCGTTAATCTAGTGGCTAGATATAAGGCCGCAGATCAGAAGACAGAGTTATAAGCCTAAGTTGGTCCGATAAAAGTTAACCCGGAGTCTGGTAGATGGAAGTACACTTTCGTGCCTCGAAAAGCACGTAAAACCGTTGGTCCTGCGCCTGAATTTTGTGCGTTCGTGTCGAATTCATAAATCATTTTACATTCTAAATTCAAACTTCAAACATTATGGAAAAATTTAATGAAAATTATCGAATAAAAATAGAAGGGTTATAAAATTTGAAATATGAAATCATAACATCCATTACACCGCGCGCCTGAACAAACATAATTCAGTAGCAAAACTTTACTTCATTAACGAAACGACTTTAAACAGCCTTAAATCATCAGAGGCTTTACTTAATTTATACGGCCTATTTTATGGTGCGAAATGTAGCTTTATGGTCTAATACAAAAGTGAAATGCAAGCATTATTAAATACTAAGCATATTGAGTTCACTTTGTTTTATTTCATTTAAGTGAACTTAGATACTTAATGATCCAATATAAAATTTCGGTCACAAAATAAAATACAAATTACTTATTAAATATATGAACTGAAAGCTACAATCTAGACTTTTCAACGTTAGACTAAATATTAACAAAATACAACAAATTCATTGTAATTCACAACTATATTCAATATGTACACATAGTATCAATTCGCTTGCGTTTTTTTAATTTATTTAAAAAACTAACAAGCTTAAGCAAGCATCAGTATTGTTTGCAAGGCATTTAGATAGTGTGTACTTTTCTTCATTTTATCAAGAAATTCTAAGAAATCACTAATAACTTCACCAACATAAAGATAAATAAAAAAATTTTACTGGTGGTAGGGCTTTGTGCAAGCTCGTCTGGGTAGGTACCACCCACTCATCAGATATTCTACCGCAAAACAGCAATACTTGATATTGTTGTGTTCCAGTTTGAAGGGTGAGTGAGCCAGTGTAATTACAGGCACAAGGGACATAAAATCTTAGTTCCCAAGGTTGGTGGCGCATTGGATATGTAAGCGATGGTTGACATTTCTTACAATGCCAATGTCTAAGAGCGTTGGTGACCACTTACCATCAGGTGGCCCATATGCTCGTCCGCCTTCCTTTAATATAAAAAAAAAAAAAAAAAACATGAATCAACTTCACGATGTCGTTTAGAGATTGATAAGTTAAGCACTGACGTCTCCATTCGGAAGGCAAATATATAATCAATCAGAATCGGTGTTTAAGTAAACACTCGCTAAAGAACCTTTATTAGAAAGGTCGTAAGTCTTTTTATCTTCTATTAAGAAGACTTACTGTATATTAATACAGTTTTCGAATAGACTGATGGAAAAAAAATACAAAATTAAGCAAACGTACTTTTTTTACAAACTATTTTAAAAATTCTGTCTCTTTTATAAAAGTGAAGTGCTGCCAACTTCTATCATCTACAACTTTTTACTTTTGTTAGCTGACTTTTTTAAGAAACCCCGTTCTTTGATGTTCTTAATCTGACACGTAGTAAGAAGTTGGGTTTATAACTTTACTATTGGAATGTTAAGAAGTTTAATAAAATGTCTCTTGAAAAACTCAGTGTTCGTGACCGTTTATCTTGCGAATGTGGCTTTGACTTATTTCTAAATTGTATGATGTCACATCTCTTACATTTGAATTTTGGTTATATTTAAATGTATTTTTTTATAAATACTCATTACAAAATAATATGTTTTTGTTATGAAATTGAACATTGAACAGAAGGGATATTTTGTTTTTAATTCATCTATACTACCCGTAGTATATTTAGGTTAATGCGTGGATTATAACGTCATTTCCAACCCATTATTTAACGTATGTCGTACGTTCTTGTGTGGGCAGCGCTGTATTTAAAATTATCCTCCAGATATTTTACAATACCATCACCTATTCCTTGGCTTGTGTTTTTCAAGTGTGTCTGAAGACCAAAGCAGCGCTCTCAATAAAAAGTATCTTCAAGAGTAAGAGTATACATTTCAAGCTAACCCCTTTTTATTTACCTTAATACAGTCTACTTATCCACTAAACTATCCCGACTATACTATCAAATAAACAGTTAGATTATTTGATTGAATCTCAGGTCCATAACGAACATATCTAAAAATATGTTGGCGTTAGATAAGGCCATATATTTAGAAAGATTGAAGAAGATTGACATTACACTACTACCCGCAGATTGGAGCAGCAATATGAAGCATCAAAAGTTACCTAAAGAGGTGTATATAATTTAATCAAATGAACAATAATGATTTTCAGAGTATTTAATTTTTGTGATTTATATATCAACAGGCGCATGCTTTTTTTAGCATAGGTTTTTTTGTCATATTTCATTATGCATATATATAATGACACTAATTTTGTAGTATTCCTATAATTTATATAGTGACATATAACAAATATTATGCAATATTAAAAAAAGTAAAATAAAGTATATAACTTTCCTATATATATTATTGTTATCTATAAATGTAAAGCTAATTAATTTGCTTTTTGCTGAACTATATATAAATAATAAATGTTTTTTTTACATTCGGTTTACTCATAATTTAATTGACGTTGTTATCTCAACCGTACCGATTAATATCGTTCGTGTCGTCTTTATCCTACGTGACATCGGACAAAATAATCTTTGTTGATACAACTAAAAGGCCTTAACCTTAGAATTGGATTATATTCGCTCTTACTTTTATCAGCCATCGATTATAACGCTGCAAGGAATTGAGTATATTCATTATATTGTCTGTGTGGAATCATATGTTATAGTATGAATTATAATAATAATATCCTGGGACATTTTTCAGACACGGCCATCAATCCCAAACTTGTACAACGCTTGTGCTATAAAAACCAAGTTAGTAGTTAGTAACAGCCTGTTAATGTCCCACTGCTGGGCTAAGGCCTCCTCTCCCTTTTGAGGAGAAGGTTTGGAGCTTATTCTACCACGCTGCTCCAATGCGGGTTGGTAGAATATAGAAACCAAACAACTGATATACTACATACATTACTTTTCTTTTGCAAATACATACTTATATAGATAATTACACCCATGAAACAGAATATGCTATAAAACTTAGAGAGTAACGATTATGCAGTAGTAACATAAGTAAATATTTGAAATTTTGAGAGGATATTTGGTTTGTTATAACACGGAAGTGCACTTGGACCTCTTCAATTTGCTAATTAAGCGAGCTATGGTAACTTTTGTTTTTATATGGATAATCTCAAGCATTATTTTAATCATTCAAAAGTATTTCAGGCGTAAATAGTGCAATAGCGAATGGTGTGCGATGGAGATGAGATCGGTTAGCCTTAAAAGATCTTTTCTCTTGACAACACCCGGTTAACCAATATTATTGTTTAATTTAAAAATAAATATAGTTTGGTCTATTATTATTATTAATTCTAATTCCAATGACCTCTTGTAACTTGTACTAATCACCTAATCAACAGTTTTAATTTTTTAATAAAACCAAAATGAGATAATTTCAAATTCATAATATAATATTTATATTTAAAATAAAAACAGAATTAAACATCGAATTTGATGCTTAAAATCATGAATTAATCGGGACTAGTGTAAATTTTTAATGAAATTGAGATTAAACTAATAAAATAGTTTACTGGACGCTCAGTGACGTGATACTCGTAGGTTCAATTCTGACAAAAGGAGGTTACATGTTTGACAAGTATGTTCTTTCATATATGTTTAACGTTATTTTAATGTTGGTATTCCCACAGACCGTTTTTGGAGAAATCAGAAAAATCATGTTTATTACCAACTGTGACAGTGACCTTCGATTATTGTTGCTTTTAAAAATTTATTTTTATACTATCTCTATTTTCATTATAAAGCTGTAGAATGTTTATGTTTGAATACGCTAATTTCATAGACTATTTGTCTGATTTGAATAATTAAAACTAAGCTACACAATTTCATGCTATGATCCCAAAAAAAGAAACTGTAGTTATAATCCATTGGCATGGCATCCATGGCGCACTGTAAGTATAAGGTGTAACCCAAATTTAACGTGGGTGAAACCGAGAGGTACTACCAATAATCAAGTTCCATATTTCTTTCGTCGGTACTTATCATGTACAGATAAAATATTTCAAAACCGGTGGTAGTTAAACTTTGAGTATTATTGGTATTTTGCTATCGGTACTGTATAATTAAATTTGACCTTGAAACATACCACATTTACAAAATTATTTGTAAAACAATTTATTTTTTTCGAAATATTGCTGGACGAATAAAAAAATTATACCGCCAGTGATTCAAGGAAAAAATAAATATCAGAAATACAAAAATTGGATGTCTCAGTTTGTTTGATATTCACGGAATTATTTTTGATTGGAACCGCCGTTGCTCATGAATGCGTAACGAACTACTTTCAAAAACAAAACCTAACTTGAAAGACATTGGATGAAATTTCATTTGGAAGTTTGCGTCTGACCATTCGCTATAAAATATCAACTTGGATTTTAAGGCAAAGTAAAATATATCTTATAATACAGACGTTCATTGAAAATATCTTGATTTCAAAAGTTTTAACTTTTTGATGGAGTGGATTGGTAAATGAAAGAAAATTATGAGGCTTCCAAATTGGATGCAATGTCTATAAAAACAAATAAGCTCCTCGCAACTAAATCATTGTTTTTATTTATTATATTAAATATAACTCAAACGTATACAATTCCAATAATTTACATTTTTGGCATTTGCACAACAGGAAGAAAATTACATTTTTTTTACTTATTACTTAATAGAAACCTAACTTACTGATGCTAAGAAATATCTTAAATAAACCGCTAGAACCCAAGAGTGATGAAAAAGGCCTTTGCATCTAAAAAGCGATGTTACGCTGTATTCAAGCGCCTATAATAATTCTAAAGATTTTTCATTCGCGGATTGCTTACATTTACAAATATTTATGCGGTAATAGATATTATTTTGACAAGAAAACATTTTTATTCCCACGCTATGATTATTTTTTTCTTCAAACTTATGGTAGTTATTATTTTCACTGTGAATAAATATTTCTATATTTAATAAAGGAATTCGAATTTCGAATACATTGTGTGTAAGCTTTCAAAGGTCATTCAACTGTAATGAAATTTAAACTCTATCATGTTTAAACACGTTGCCTTTATATTTAACTGACGTAAAAAGTTGCTACGCTGATCACGTGTTTGGTAGTTAATCGACCTTATTTGGTTTTATAATAATTATTCTAATATTACAAAGTACATCCGCTCAAACTAGAATTAAAAAGTTTGACTCACAACAGCTTCAACCAGTCGACTACATTTTCAGTTATGTCAGACCACTTAGGATTTCTTTTAGACTCTCAAGGGTTTTCTTTTCTTTTTTCAAGTTTTGTAAAATATAGAAATTAATTTAATTGATGTATGTATTTATTAAATATTGAGAAAATATCACACATGCATTAGAAGGAAGACAAATAAGTCAACTATAATTAACATGATAATATGAGTTCCTAAACCAATCATGACCCCATTATATTCACCATCCCCTTTAGAATTGCAAAAAGAATAATCACCTCACACCTTGGAACTGCCATCAATCTTCGATCAACATTGTTGATTGAAGCCCTGAATGGAACGTAGACGTTAGATCCCTAGTGCCTGTCATTACACTAAGTTACTCACCTATCAAACCGGAGTATAGTAACATGAATACTGTCATTAGGATAACTGATAGAACCCATCCAGTCTCCACATTTGCACAAATACCAATGAATAAATACGGTAAGCGTAATTAAAAGTATTCTCAAAAGAAGATATATAAACTACATAAAACTTTTAAAGCAGTAGTATTTTACTTCCTATACAAAGACAATGATATTTTTTTTCCTTGTGCGATTTTCCTCAACTTTCGTAAATCAATGGGATCGAAATCCATATAACGGGTTGAGGCCGACTTAGTCGAGTTTGCGTAAACAGAAAATTCTCCGCAACCAGGATAAATGTGAAGTCATTAATCTCTGGACTTAACCAGACTGTGAGATTTGCTTCATACTGACTCCAATACGCAGCGGATACTTGTCTTTTCAATATTACGCTTCACGTTTCGGCACATTCCATTACATGACAGAGAAGAAAAAAATGACGTATGGAGAAAGTGAAAATCTATATACGTGTTTCACGCGCAAATTTTAAATTAGTTTTTGTTTTACTTTAGCTGATTTTCTTCGATTACAAAAAAGTGTATTGTTGATATTTTTTTATTACTTACTGTACCATTTGTTTACATACTATTTATATTAAAAAAATATTTTTAACAATTAATATAACATTTTACTTACATTTTGTCTGATAGGTCTTTATATTGTGTAAATTCATTGAAATTATGATCCTGCTTTAAATTCAAATTGAAATAGCGTTAAGGTGAAAGTTTCAGTTTTTCAATTTACTCATAAATTGGGCTAGTGTGAGGCAGCTCTAATAGTAGTGATGGGTGATAGACGTCTGTACTTAAATCGTATTCATTCTGATGTTTTCTATTAAATTGCTTTATTTTGATTTACTCATTTTACACGTAAATGTTTAAATTTTGACTGACAGTTTTAGTATTGAGCGGTTGAGGTATTTTCATTGGTTTTTAATTAAAAAAAAGAGGCCATCACGGGCAGATGTGAAAATTTGACAATGATGGTTATTAAAATGATTTGTAATTAACGATAAAATCAATAAATATATACACGTGGAAAAATTAAATTAATGTAATTCTCATTATCATAATTATACATAGCAATGAGGTACACACACACAAGGGAGTAAAGAGCGGCAGGGGAGAGGGGAAAAGACGACATATAACGAACGACATGACGCTTACCGTGACGATATACGATTTGATCAAACCCCTATAAGCTACAACCCTTATAACCCCTATAAACTGGAAGATTATTGATTAGATTTTTGCCATAATTAATATTTGTGTCCAATTCCCATAAACAAATAAGGGACATATAATTTATTTATTTATTGAAATAAATATGGCACACAAAACAGATTGTCAGTTAACAAGTACATATACATCAGGTTAGAGCTAATACTAATTCGAGAAAAACTCAGCGGTTACACGAATTTGAACCCAGAACATCATTTAAGAACCTCATGTTGTATCTACTTAAGATATATCAGTACCAAAAAGCTACTGTTAAATAGTTTTAAATTGTACTACGAAAATAAATTTCTAACAATCGATATCAGATAAAGATTCGTCTAGACTTTGTTATTAATGAATAAAAGTGTAGTTCATTCCATAGTTGTAAGTCCATTCAATACTAAACCAGTGCAAGTGTGTTTTGTGTGAAATATAAATAGCCATGTTTAAGAGCGTTTCACAGGCTATTACTCTGTTCGTTGCCATTCAGGACATTCGGTAAAGAATTGCTTGTGGCCACGAAACTAACTCAATTCGTTGCACTAAACAACGCAACAAATATAGCTTAAATATTTGATAGTGTGTTACTTCATAGCTTTACCATGTATTCACCGAGTACAGAACACCCAAGTTTCACGTTGCGCCGAGTCAGCGCAATGTGACGACAATGACGAAGATGGTGGTGCCATGTACCGGCATAATAATGCGCTACAGCATACGTTTGCTCTCAACCTTGAAATAGTCGCTACCTTTAGTCTAGAATTAAATTGTATTGAAAAAATAAACAGTTTTGATTAATTTCGGCACTTTGCAACCTTCGACTATAGCCCTCGTAATTAGTGTGTATTCCCTAGGATCACAACAGATAAGTTTTCCTAATAATTATATCAATGTTGTGGAGTGCGCGCTTCAATGGCGCCTTTTTAAACATGTTACCAAGAGCAATGCCAGTTTTCGAATGCTATACACGTACCACCCGGAAACGTGCAACCAAATAATATCAAACATATCAGAATTGTGTGTTGCAAATGTTTTATATACATATAAAACAAATGCAATGTCTTTCTTAGCCCACTATTTATTATGTTCGACCACACCCAAAACAAATAAAGTTATACATCAATGAATAATAAGGGTTCACTCCATGAGCCATATAAAAGCATATATTATAAGGGTCATATATTTGGTGCTTTATGATTTATTCTGCACCCGTTCCAACATGAGATTATATTTAGATTCATGTGAAAAGCAAATGATTGCATTTCCTTAAAATGATTTCTAATGAATGCGCTATATATAAAAGTCGCTAATCACCTTAAATACTTCGTTGTGGTAAAAATAAATAATATAATGTCCTCCAAACCGATTTTGGCCACGGCGGCCAATCTCAAGAGAGATTAGCCAACTACGCAGGAAATATTATAGTGCACAAGTGTGTGCGCAAAAACAGGTGCATTCTCTATTCTCTAACTCTCATAATCCGATGGGACGGTAATCCGACACGACCGGAAAGAGTTCAGGTGTAAGACCAACGGCTTTACGTGTTTTCCGAGACACGGGAGTGTACATACATCCAACTACCAGACTCCGGGCTGCTACTGAGAATTTTCTGAAACAGAAAAACCCAATTACTTTTTATAGGGGCGACCTGAGAATTAAAACCAGGACCATAAAAAAACCAGGTCTGCGGCCTTACATAAAGCTACTTTTTTTCTCACAGTGGAAACCTTGAGAAAGGTCTCGTAGTGGAAATCCGGGTCCCATGGGGGTGGAACCGGGTTTTTTGGGATTCTTACCCACTAAAACCACTGCGATGGCCGCCCTCAGCACGGATCGGAGAGGCTGCGGGATCGTGTTGATATAACGCATCCGCGGCCTCTCCCGTGCTTTGCTCCGCTCGTGACTCAGCTGATTTCTCCTCAGGAGGCGAAGATAATATCGCCCCCCATGAACTCCTCGCAACGCGAGGCCATTCCGGCTGCCGTCCTCCTCAGGGCCCGACGCGTTCACGGACTCAGGGTTACGCCCTATCTTTTAAGCCCCGGGCGTATAAGCTATGCGAGATCCGAGACGACACCGTCGTCGTCTCCGCCGAGCAGGACGGCCTTTTCCCGTTCCCGCTCCGTCGTCTCCTTCTGAACCACGACGGTCTCACCGAAGGAGGCTATGGCAATCCACGCCGATTTCCTGCGCCATCGCATCGCTGACACGATTGCTCGCAGGGACAGATCTTGTCCGATTTCACGGACCAGGATCTCCCTCTCCACACTCCACGCGGGGCACACCTCCAACGTATGCTGAGCGGTGTCCCGATCCGCGCCACAGTGGTGACACATCGCCGTCGATTCGCGTCCGATCTTACACAGGTATTCTCCAAAACAACCGTGACCGATCATTACTTGCGTAAGTCGGAAGGTGACTCGTGGCTTTCGTCTCATCCAGGCTTCGAAGGCTTCGAAGGCTTCGAAGGCTTCGAAGCTCGTTCTTCACATAGACGGGCGCGCCACATCGCAATAGCCCTCCGATGTTCCTGCCGCTTCAACGCCTCGAGCACACTCGAAGAGGGCGCGCTTTCACTGTTCTGGCGGAGGATGCGGGTCCATATCCGCCAGAATATCCAAGGGCGGAAAGCGTGCTAGGACGGTTGCCGCCTCGTAGGATACCATCCACATCGTGCGATATCCCCGCACTATCCGAATGGCCACTCTCCGCTGCGAACTTTGGATCTTATTCCTGCAGCGGTGGACGCCCGATAGCCTGTGAGACCAAACGTGTGCCTAGTAGAGGGCCATCGATCGCACGACACCGGCATAGAGACGGCGAACTTCCTCCCTCGGTCCCCCGAGATTAGGCAGCAGTCTGTGCATGGCACCCGCTACCTTTTCGGTCCGGGGGCTATGCGCTCGAAATGCTCCTCGAAGCCCCAGCGACCATCCAGGGTGAGGCCCAGGTATCTCAAGTACCTGGTCACCTGGACGTATGAGTCACCAACGCGGACGTGCGAGTCGGGTGGTTCCCTGCTCCTCGGCAGTTTATGGAATCATAGCGCCTCAAAATAAAGCTACTAGACCAACAAGGCAGTCAAGTTCAAAATAAAGTAACTAATTGAAATAAATAATAAAATAATTACTTTTTATAAAAGGGAAATTACTGGTAGTAAGGTTTATCCAGGCCTATCCGTATTGTGCGGCGCATCAATTGTGAAGAAGTGACATATATTTTTAATAGCGTCAATATCATAAATTGGGCTAATGTGATGCAGCTCTAATTTTATAGTGTTGGGTGATCGACACTGTGCTCAAATTGTGAATACGATTTATTCGTATTCTATTAAATTGCGTTATTTTGATTTTTTTTTAAATTTTGACTGTCATTTTTATGTCAGTACAGTGTACTACTAACCATCACAATATGGACTGCTTGTTCATCTGCCTCCATAATAAAAAGTATGTAAGTAGAATTGAAATAACAATAAACCATGAACAATAGCAATTCATTGCACTTATATACCAATTATACTTTTAATTATAGGCAATAACGACTTGCTCTAAAACTAAGTAGAAATATTATTAGCATCAATACATATTAAAAAATAATAATATAATTAAATTAAATTATCTAGAAGTTGGGACCTTCCAACTTTAAATTCAGCATTAAGGATTGACAACACGCTCATTTAGTGTCCCTCACAATATCAAACATAGCTGTTACGAGATCGTCGACCGTCTGCGCCGGATGCGAGATCTAGTCGTTTCGTTTCTGTCGAATACATTGGAAAACTAGTGGAAAAGTCGTATCGGAAGAGACATTATGTTGTATGACTGCAAATGTGAGTTCTTTCGTATTACTGTCGATTTAAAGAATATTAACGTCACGTTTTTGAAAAACAACAACCATTATATATAACAACCACGGAAATAGATATATACTTTATTCAAGTTAGCTCTTAGGAGCATTTTTAACTGGTAAATGGGCCACCTAACGGTAAGTGGTCGTCACGGTCCGTATATACCAGCGCTATAAGAAATATCAAATATCCCTTATATCGCCAAATTAACTAACCTTGGAATCTATGATATCATGTCCCTTGTACCTGTAGTTAGACTGTGGAAAATAAGTATTGCTATTTTACGAAAGAATACTTGTTAAGTGGGTGCTACCGAACCAGACGTGCTTGCTCAAATAATTACCAAGTATATTAAAAAAAATATATTACTTTTTTATACATATATTACACAATAAATTTTCTATTTTTCTAGCTTATTTTGCCATTTAATTGATATGGATTGACTCATATCACTATTTATGTTGCTTAATCAATTTTTTGATCAAAATTTCGTGATAGCGTTTTATCACTTCAACGATACGTAAAACATTAGGTCATTTTTATTATCGAACAAAAGATAGGTAATGCGTTAGATCATCGATTTCTTCGTTTTTGACTATCAGTTGCACAATAATGCGTTTTAAATCAATCGGCCTTTGTACGTATCATAATATCAAATTTCAAAAGTTTTTAATTGAACTAATTATAAAATAATTTGGTTAAGAGCCCAGATGACTCAATAGTTGGAAGATGATAATCTTAACCGATGATTCCGGATTCAAACCTTTCTTTTTTTTAACGCTGGAAAAACGCGTTCCGCGTTTCCCCTACGGGAGCGGTGGGGCTGTATGTGGGGCTCGCCGGTGTCTAAGGAACCGAGTGCGCCCCGAACATCAGAATACCCACTAAAAAACCAGCGGTACCCTTTTCATCTTAACGTGGAACGCCACGGGATCGCTTTCGCATTCTACCGTGACGATTCCGAATTCAAACCTGGTCAATCACCGCTAAATTATCATGTGCTTTATTTGTGTTTATAATTCATCTCATGCTCGACGGTAAAGGAAATCATCATAAAGAAAGCGAAATGTGTTTTATTTCAATGAAATTGTACCAAATTTGTATTCACCAACCTGCATTGGAGTGGCGTGGTGACATAAGGTCCATGCCTTCTCCTAAAATACAGAGAAGGCTTTAGCTCAGCAAAGGGACATTTATAGATTGTTACTTTTTTACTTTATGAGTTGGTTAAATATAAAGCTGGCATCGATTCTTATTACAAATTTACGTCAGAAGCCGTCTAGAAACCCAGTTGGTATTTATCTTATTTATGTCGGAGAATCGAGGGTTTTGGACGAACAATCTTGCTTGAGATGGAAATCGTTTCTGATGTTCTTACCAAGTCAAATATTGATACCGAAATGTAGTTCACATCCTCAACATTTTGTTGTCATATATCCTCATTATTTCGTTGAGCCATACGCTCAAGGAATATTCTAACTGTGTGATACGAGTATATAAATAAGTTACAATTAAATTTATATAAACTATATGAAAAAAAAACTTTTTTAGTATCTACATAAATTTGAATAGAATAATTCGCTGTTCTGCTAATGTTTATTTAATCGTACGTGTTTCGTTAATTATGGTTACCAAATGCGAAATGGTTTAAATATCCTCCATATTGCATTTCAATAAGTGAAATCATTCTAAAGAAAATAATCGGCAAGTTCTCTGTTTAACAAAAAACAAATTTGCTTAAATTAAATATAATTACAACTAATCTCATATATTACCTACTGGTGGTAGTACTTTGTGGTAGTACTTACTGGTGGTTTGAAGAGTGAGTGAGCCAGTGTAATTACAGGCACAATGGACATAACATCTTAGTTCGCAAGGTTGGTGGCGCATTGGTGATGTAAGTGATGATTAACATTTCTTACAATGCCAATGTCTATGGGCGTTGGTGACCACTTACCATCAGGTGGCCCTTATGCTCGTCCACCTTCCTATTCTATAAAAAAAAAAGTTAATAATACATATAATGTGAGTCATTAGCAATGTTTAAGTTTTCTTTAACTTAAATTTACGCGCATGTTATATACTTAGTACTATTTAGATTTTATAAAACTATAGTAAAAAAATGTATCAATAAATAAATAACGACTTGCCGTTATAAAAGTACAATACCCTTCATATTTCCTATTCCAATGGCAGAAAGAATAAAGAGAAAAACCTATGATATACATATTATATACAATTTACTAATCTCTTATATATTATGTACTAAAAAGAGTTCTCGATTAACATATCTTTATAATACAACAATATTGGACTTCCAAAGTTCACAACTTCGCTGACACTCAAAACGCCATTTTTTCACGGATCCATAAATATCTATCCACTGTTCCATTAAACCATACGGATTTAGCCACAGATTATTTTAGATCTCTACCATGCAATGTCAATTCAAAGTCATAGTAGTCTATTTGTCTTTATTACTACTGATATTGGAATAGACTATAGTAGCTTGTTCGTGGCGTCCCCGTGGAATACCTAAACTTTTAACTAAATAAAAAAGCCGAGATAGCCTAGTGATCAGAACGCGTGAATCTTAACCGATGATCGTGGGTTCAAACCCGGGCAAGCACCACTGAAATTTCATGTGCTTAATTTGTGTTTATAATTCATCTCGTGCTTGTCGGCGAAGGAAAACACCGTTAGAAAACTTACATGTGTCTAATTTCATTGAAATTCTGCAATATGTGTATTCTAGGAAACCCGCATTGAAGCAGCGTGGAGGAATAAGCTCCAAACCTTCTCCTCAAAAGGGAGAAGAGGCCTTAGCCCAGCAGTGGGACATTAACAGGCTGTTACTGTTACTGTTTTTTTACTGTTAACTAAACAATGGCCACACCAGAAAAAAGTTCTTAAGAAACATGTAGACACTGGATTATAAATATAAAATTATGAACACAGTGTTTTTTTAATTAGTTTTCATCTAGAATGAATGGTTTATGTGACGTTTGTTTCATCGCATTGAAGAGCTCATAATGTGGTCTTATTAAAAAACTAACAGCGATATAGATGAGCATGAAGTGGCTTAAGTTGAAAAATAACTTATAAAGCAGAACACAATACGAACAACGAAGTTATTAGCTAAACAGACAGACAGGCAAACTACCCAGACAGGCTTGCACAAAGCCTTACCACAATAACAATTATTTTGATAAGAGAACTTTATAATCATAAATTAAAACGTCCATACAATTCAAACAGTTTTTAGGATATGCAATAAATTAATGACAGTTTTTTTTTTAATAATCCCTTCTATTGTCTTTATGTTAGCGTTCTGAGAGCACTGTCGTTTTTCAACGGCTCTTTTCGAGCTCTCGTCTGAGCTCAAAGCGAGTTATGACCACTCATTTACATCTCCCATTCTGGGCGCTTGATTAAACTGTTTTGGGATTTCGTTTGAACTCATAACTAACTGTAGTACCTAAAGACTTTAAAATTTAGTTTTTAAATTATGATTTTTGTTTATGAAAGCTCCTCGAACTATATAAGATTTCATTAATTTCTATAAAATATATACTTATGGTCTTATTAGTACATATATTTTATTGTACTTAACAAATATATAAAAGAAAAATGGACTAAAAATTAATTGATGTAAGTAGAAAAGATAATTTGACGAGCCGGTTGACGTGGTTGGTAGAACATTTGCCTTTCACGCCGAAGGTTGTGGGTTCGATTCCCACCCAGGATAGACATTTGTGTGTATAAACATGTCTGTTTGTCCTAAGTCTGGGTGTAATTATCTATATAAGTATGTATTTACAAAAGAAAAGTAGTATATGTATAGTAGTATATCAGTTGTCTGGTTTCCATAGCACAAGCTTTGTACAAGCTTAATTTGGGATCAGATGGCCGTGTGTGAAAAAATGTCCCAGGATATTATTATTATTTATAATGGATAAAATATGTTGATATCAGCGATGGACGTGAGTTCATATCGAGGCAACCATCACTGAAATTTCAGTGTACCAGTGGGTACAATGAGAAGATCCCAAGTAAAATTTTCGAATACTTTATGGAGTAGAAAATATGCTTAGAAAAAATATTTGTATTAAAGATTTCGATTGCCGGATAAATAACAATTAACGAAACAATATTCCAATTTGCGATTCCAATATTAAAATTCTCTCGATTTCAAATCGTAAAAGTTTTAACAACCTTCAAATCGTCGCGAATGTGTAAATCCTTTTATTGAAATTGAAGTTTGAGAAAAACTTACTTTTTAATTAAGAATTACTTTTCTTGTCTTCGATATTTTTTTTTTTAGATGACAGACGTCGAATTGGCAAAAATTATAATTGCAATGATGCTTTCATTATTATTAAATTATAATAAATCGAAATTAGCACCTATTTACTTAAGCATATATTATTTTGTATAGTTTTTTCATAAAGATTTTTTAATTATTTTTATTGCGATAGTTAAGTGAGCTTAATATATTTTTTTACTAATGTATAATGCAAAAATGAGTTTGTGTGTTTGTTTATTTGTTAGTATGAATGTACTAAACTATCAAGCCGATCATCATAAAATTTTGCATACACATTGTCACAGTTACAGACAGGACATACACTTTCAACTGCACTTCCACTAATACCTGCCAACCTCACAAGTGAGAAAAAACTACTTATTTATACATGTTTTTCCCCTCCAATTAAACGTTGTGTCTTGAAACCTTGTATTGTGAGTGAGTACCACAACATGCCCAGACATCAGGATCATGACTTCAAACTATACTGTAAAATATTAGTATTTATATATTAAATTTAATAATTAATTAATTATTTAAATTACTAATAGAATCTTGATACCAAGATCAAATACGGTAGTAGTAAGTATTGAAAAAACAAGTAAAATTAACTTTAAAGCTAGCACTGGTTCGTAATGATTATTGTCACGAATACCGAGAACAAACGACACGAAACTCAATAGGTTTTCTTATCCACCAATGAAATTACAAAGATGGAAGTAGATGTAAGTAGAATAGAATTACACACACATAAATTACATACACATAAAACACACACAACCGACCTCTAATATAATTAAATTAAGCTGTTCTTAGACGCGATCCCTAAAGAGATTTAGTTCCAAAGCTTATTGTGTGGACATTTCAATTATTTTAAGAACCCTTGAATGTAAATAGCGTTATTAATTCAAATGCATCATGAAATATGTTCATTTTTAAAACCTGCAAAAACGGGTTTTGTAAGTTAAAGGGATCAGTGAGTCTGTCTGTGGCGTCATAGCTCGTAACATTTTTTTAAGTCTATTATAATTTTTTGGTGAGGATAATCGAATATATTCTCAGATATAAAAGAATTGACATTATTTATCATCATCATCAGTTGTTTGAAGTTCATCAGCTCTTTTCTAATCGTTGAAGGAGAAGCAACTTAAGTAATTCATTTAAAATTATTTCTATATAAGTATGTATTTACAAAAGAAAAGTAGTATATGTAGTATATCACTTATCTGGTTTCCATAGTACAAGCTCTGCTTAGTTTGGGATCAGATGGCCGTGTGTGAATAATGTCCCAGGATATTATTATATTCCCAGGATAATTTCCCTATCACTTCGATGATATTGCAATAACATGGTAACTTTCATCTGATGCTGCAGCATTATCTGAAAGGATACATAACTCCTCACCGAATTATAGCATGTGTATATATTTCAGCTGATTGAAAGTCTCAGTACATTACATAGGTTATACATAAATGAACTCTTCTTCTTAAATTTTCACTTTAAGTTTTAGGCCTGAAAAAAAGGACCATACTTCAAAGGTACTACTATTTAAAATAACTTAACAGGCAGCCAAAAGGCCCTTTGTAAAATATATTCCCTAATGATTGGTTTGATGAAATAAGATGGCCCCAGAGCCGTCTGTTTGAAGAGAACTACGCGAACCCTCTGAACTAACGAACAGTAAGAACTCACCGCGGAACCTTTAATTAACTTCATCGAACATTGGCACGTATACCTTAAATACAATCCCAATTAACTAACAAAACATTTCAACTAGAAAATTAATTAGAAAAAGCTATCTGCCCCGACTTTGCGCGTTTTCTTGTATCCAAAATCAAAATATACTTTACGTCACGTTACGAACGCGGCTTGCAAGCACTTTTGATTTATTATTTTACACGATTAATTAAATGTAAAACTACTAAGGTTCAAAACATTAATAATGGCAAATGCCACCTACCATCAGACTATCATCAACTATTAAATGAACATCATCGCCCATATTAATTGATACTGGAAGAAATATTAACCATCCCTTACATAGCCAACGCACCACCAACCTTAAGAAATGAAATGTTATCAACCTTTTGCCTGTAACAATGGTTCAATCGCCATTCAAACCGGAATACAACGATACTAATTATTCCTATTTAGCAGTAGAATTTGTAACGAGTGGGTCGTAAAACCAGGCGAGCTTGTACAAATCTACTACAAAGTATCAGATCAATGGTCCTCCTGACTGGCCTAGGCCAGTCTGGGTACGGGCCTCGGGGTTGCCCCTACCCGGGCTGCTCCTTCCCGACGGTTCATCCGTCGTGTCACTATGTTTTGGCCCAAAGGGCCAGGGTCGTTGTGACCCAGTGGCTGTTGATCTCTTTGCACTTTGTTGTATCTCCCCGATAGATGGCGTTAGAATAGCATTTAGACTTGTATATCGTTAATTCGATCACCATAACAAATAAATACAAAGACAGAACATATTGTGTTATATATGTAAATATTTGTTTAGGAACTAGTAAGAAACTCCGTACTTACTTTTTTTTAAATCAAATAATACATTTAAATTACAACTTATTTAACCTGTATTAAAATACTAACTCCAAGCTCTTTTAATATACATATAATTTTTTTTATTGGTATATGTAAATTTAGGTTATATATTTATTATTTATATTAACTTTAAAGTCGATATGGCCCAGTGGTAAGAACCCGTGAATCTTAACCGATGAACGTAGGTTCAAACCCGGGCATGCACCTTTGAATTTTCATGTGCTTAATTTCTGTTTATAATTCATCTCGTGCTTTTCGGTGAAGGAAAACATCGATGCAGGTTTCGCATATGTCTAATTTCATTGAAATTATGTCACATGTGTATTCGACCAATCGGCATTGGAGCAGCGTGGTGGAATAAGCTCCAAACCTTCTCCTCAAAAATGGAGAGGAGGCCTTAGCCCAGCAGTAAGACATTTACAGGCTATTAATTTATTTATTTTAACGACTATTTCTTCCACTAGTAAAACCTATAATTGTCTACCGAACGAGAATGTTAAAAATAACGAGCACGTGACAAAACTAAAACTTTTTTGAAGTGAAGAAGCTTTCATAAGACTCTTCTAAAACACTACTCTCAAAATCGATTCTTGAATTATAATCTCATTGCGCCTAGGTGTTCTTGTTTTAAAAAAAAACACCTGATCGCCCGTCTCCCCCAAACGCGTACGAAGCCGCAAGCGGAAACTAGACTAGCCCTGTATCCCTGGCAACGTGAATGTTAAGTTTCATGATGGTCGGTTATGTAATTATGTGTAACAAACAAACAAACTCACTTTTGCATTACCAATATTAGTAGCAATTGTAAAACAAACTTAAAATATTATAACTATCTTAAGTTTTAGTCAACAAGTTTCAAAACGAAGTTGTTTACTCTGAAACTTCGAAATATTTTCGCTTCTTGCACCTCTTCACCTCTGTAACCTAGTGTTGTGAACGTGACTAGTGTTATCGATAGTCGATAAAGTATCTTTTAATAATATAAATTAAAAAAAGCTTTCAGAACAAATGTTAATTAGATTTATAATTTTTAAATGTCGTTAATAATACAAACCAATTGAATTCAATAATTTGTTTTTATGTGCAAAAGAAATATTTAATACTTAATAAAATTGTTACAGTTAAAATAGACAATCAGTAGAAGACCAATATTATTAAAGAAGATTATATTAACAACTTCCATTGTATAAAAAACTAAATCATACAATTTGTATTACATTCTTTTGTATGTATGTACATACATACAAACGAATTGACCTGACCGAACCTGACGAACTGACCGATCATAATGGTAGGTAAATTGTACTATTCTCATATAAATATTACCCTCGCTGTTTGAGGTCGAGTTCTCTAACATCCGAGGACTCCACACTAACCTCAACGCTGTCCACCACCATCTCGAGACAGCACGGCCAGCAATGTTGTTTCTCACGGAGACACAAATACTCCGTCCTGCCGATACCAGCTACCTTAATTATCCCGGCTACACGCTTGAAGAATCCTTCAAAGCGAAAGCCGGAGTATGCTTGTTCGTCAGGACGGATGTTTGCTGTCACCGACTGCGCTGCTTGGAGGACCCCTCCTTCTCCATGTTGGTGGTACGTGTGGACCTGGTTCGTCAGAGCCGAGTCTACGTGTGCCTCTACAGATCCCACAATGGTGACTTGGAGACAAGCCGACTATTTGACCATCTTAGTCGGGTGGCAGATGCTGCGCAAGAGCAATTTCCTAACGCGGAATTGGTGTTTTTGGGGGACTTTAATGCTCACCACGAATCCTGGTTGAAATCCCTCAAAACTGACCATGCTGGAAGGACTGCTCATGCTTTTGCTCTCACACATGACTTGACCCAACTGGTTGTGCCGCTGCTGTTGCTGGCGAGATCATGCTGGGAATGGAATACTACATTCCTAGCTCAGATCTCGTCAGTGGGAGTACGCGTAACCGTTGGTTCACTCGTGAATGTGCCGATGCTGTATCAGCTAAGCAGGCGGCATATCGCAAGTGGATCAACGGCTGCATTAGCGGGGCATCTAACATTGACTCACTGAAAGCAAACTATAATAAAAATTCCAAGTCCTGTAGAAAGGCATACACGAGAGCGGATGCACAGCGCATTGTACAGATTGGTCATGACCTTGTTTCGCATCCTAGGGGCTCCCGTAGCTTCTGGCGTCTGACCAAGTCTGTGCAAAACAATTTCTGCCAACCTTCGCTGCCACCGCTCAGAAATCCGGACGGATCGCTAGCTCACAGTCCGCAAGAGCAAGCTGATCTCCTGGCTAAACTCTTTGCCGACAATTCCGTCATCGATGATTGTAGTGCACTGCCACCTACAATACCTGCATGTGGCCATACGATGCCTGACATTAAAATCAGGCAACGTGATGTGCGTGCGGAGCTGCAATCACTTGATGTATGGAAAGCTAGCGGTCCCGATGGAATACCAGCCATAGTGCTGAAGAAGTGCGCAGCGGAGCTGTCTCCTGTGTTAACGCGCCTGTTCCAGCTTTCTCTCTCTTCGGGAAGTGTGCCGGAGGCTTGGAGAAGAGCTAATGTGCAAGCGGTTCCCAAAAAAGGGGATCGGTCTGACCCGGCAAATTATCGGCCAATAGCTATCACCTCAGTACTTTGTAAGGTGTTGGAACGGATTTTAAACAACCAACTGATCCATTACCTAGAGGATCACTGTCTAATTAATGATCGTCAGTACGGGTTTCGACCAAAACGGTCCACAGGTGATCTTCTAGCGTACGTAACGCACCTCTGGGGTGAAGCTATCGACAAGCATGGAGAATCGTTGGCTGTCAGCCTCGATATCTCCAAGGCTTTCGACAGGGTCTGGCACAGAAGTCTTCTCTCCAAGCTACCGGCATATGGTCTGCCTGCTCAGCTATGCACCTGGATTGCCAGCTTCCTACACAAGCGTAGCCTTCGTGTTTTAGTAGATGGTTGCGCTTCACAATTCTATGTAGTGAATGCTGGGGTCCCCCAGGGATCTGTGCTATCTCCCACACTCTTTCTTTTGCATATCAATGATATGCTCTCCCTTGGGAACATACATTGCTATGCAGATGATAGTACAGTGCATGGTGGATACCACGGACGCGCAGTGGCTGGGCGGGCGGAAACTGAGGAGAGGCGGGAGAATCTTGTCATTGAACTCGATAGGACGTTAGATCTCATCGCCAAATGGGGCTCTGATAATCTTGTTGAGTTTAATGCCAAGAAAACACAGGTATGCGCTCTCACGGCGAAAAAGTCAACATTTTCCCCTCTTCCCTCCCTCTGTGGTACTCCGCTGGTGATGCAAAGCAAAATCGCCATGCTGGGGATTGACGTTCGCTGCGACCTTAGTCCAAGGGATTACATCGAGGCTGTTATAAAAACAGCTTCACGGAAACTCGGAGTTCTGAACAAGGTGCGGCGCTTTTTCACGCCACAACAACTGTGCCTGCTGTACAAAACACAGGTACGGTCTTGCGTGGAATATTGCTCGCACCTTTGGGATGGCTCCGCTAAGTACCTACTTGAGGCCTTGGACCGGTTGCAGCGACGTGCCGTACGCATTATTGGCGACGTAAAGGTCACAAACACCCTTGAACCTTTACAATTGCGTCGTGAGATAGCAGCACTGAGCGCTTTCTATCGACTGTATCACGGCGAGTGCTCTGAGGAATTATTCTCTCTAATTCCTGCTTCCCCCTTCCTTCTTAAGTCCACGCGAGCTGGTTCTCGATGTCACCGCCTAACTGTGACATCAATTCCATCGCGAACAAAGAAATTTGGCAACTCCTTTCTTTGTCGCACTTCCAAAAAATGGAATTCCTTACCAGCTCACGTATTCCCCTCCTCTTACAACCCGGGTTCCTTCAAACGAGGCGTGAAGAGGCATCTTGCGGGCCGGCAAGGCGAAGGCGGCTAGTGCAGAACGTTTTTCCCGTCTGTACTGGCCGTCGTCGCGTTTGGACTCTACTACCGCTTACCATCAGGTGGAGTGGAGTCATTTGCCCTCCCGGCGATATAAAAAAAAAAAAAAAAAATACTAAAGTTACGTTGCCAACAGATAGATGTAAACAATATGTTCTGCCTAAGATCAGACAAGGTCGCTCAATAATTCACAAGCCGTATCGTAATACATCAATATCAACGAATTGGGTAGGTGGATGTATGAGCTGATATCGATTGCTGAAACAATGCTTATAGTTTATCGATAACTTAGTATTCAACTTACTTCCCATCACTTATACAAAGTTAGTCCGTTACAGCGTGATACGGCTCGAAGCTCTACAAGACCCCGTGGAATCTCAATTATTTAATGTAAATCGACCTTGAGACTAAATATAAAGCTAGCGACACATCTCACTCTTTACAGAGATTTTCATACCAATATTTTTTTTTATAGAATAGGAAGGCGGACGAGCATATGGGCCACCTGATGGTAAGTGGTCACCAAAGACCTTTAGACATTGGCATTGTGAGAAATGTCAACCATCGCTTACATAGCCAATGCGCCACCAACCTTAGGAACTAAGATTTTATGTCCCTTGTGCCTATAATTACACAGGCTCACTCACCCTTCAAACCGGAACACAACAATTTCAAGTATTGCTGTTTTGCGGTAGAACATCTGATGAATGGGTGGTACCTACCTAGACGAGCTTGCACAAAGCCCTACCACCAGTAAAATATACTATATAGTTTATAAACTCGAAAATAACCGCAGAAAGCGATTGTGAAATGTCAGAATATTCCACATTGACTATAATAAGAATGTCCTTCTTATTTATTTATTTATTATATTTAAAGGAAATACGTATCAAAATAGCATATCACCCTCGGAGACAAATGTCCTTTTTACAATGAATTGAAGCGTCGTTAACCAATGATCCAATGCAGCTTAGTAAATACACATGTGTGACAGAATGTCATCCGATAAATTGTTCTTCTTCAACGTCAAGCACGAAATGAATTATAAACACATATTAAACACGTCAAAAACGTTTGCCAGGGCTTAATGCGCAATCTTCGGCTAAGATTCACGTATTGCTATCACAGCAAATCATTTAAAAAGTAAAGCTGTAATAAATTCCTCATAATCTTATGCTCTTATTTTTCTTAAGTCTTACATAGGAAGTTTTTCATTTCGATAAGGGCATTTAAAACGACAAATTAATCAAGCCGCGGAGGATAATTGCTTCCACAAATTGGAACTTTTTGCAATTAAAAATTCCTATAAAAGGACTCCGAGATCGTAGTTCTAGAGAAATGCGGGAAAGAGGAAAGGGGACGTAACTTGAACGTGGTCTCGTGTCGGTGAAGTTGCTCTGCGACCGCACTTATTAATTTATTGGATTATCTTTTGATATTTTTTTTTCTTCCACGAGAAACATTGTTTGATTAGTTTAGTTTTAATTTTCTTCTATTTAAAATCTGGCAAAAGTTTAATTAAATTTCTTAAATCAAAATAAGATTTATGACTGTTTGTTCAAGTTTTATAAGATGATACAAAATTTGAGTTCTTCCAAAGAATTTATTACGAATAAACAATAAAAGGTGTCGTGAAACGAACGTTTCCTTCGCTATATATTATGTTTTAAATGATCTTAACCTCTAAACGTGGGTTCAAATCCGTGCAACACCTCTGAATTTTCATGTGCTTTATTTCTGTTTATAATTCATCTCGTGCTTTTTGGCGAAGGAAAACATCATGAGGAAACCTGCATGTGTCTAATTTCACCGAAATTCTGCCACATGTATATTCCACCAACCCCTATTGGAGCAGCGTGGTGGAATAAGCTCCAAGCCTTCTCCTCAAAAAGGGAGAGGAGGCCTTAGCCCAGGGGACATATTCAGGCTGTTATTGTATTTATTTATACAGCTGACTCGCACGCAGCACGTCTATACTGCAGTAATAATGATGATGATGTCCTCCTTACCGATTTCAGCCACGGTCAATCTCAAGAGACATTAGCCAATTATGCAAGACATATTATACTGTAAAAAGCCGAGATGGCCCTGTGGTAAGAACGCGTGAATCTTAACCGATGATCGTGGGTTCAAACCCGGGCAAGCACCACTGAATTTTCATGTGCTTAATTTGTGATTATAATTCATCTCGTGCTTTACGGTGAAGGAAAACATCGTGAGGAAACCTGCATGTGTCTAATTTCACTGAAGTTCTGCCACATGTGAATTCTACCAACCCGCATTGGAGCAGCGTGGTGGAATAAGCTCCAAACCTTCTCCTCAAAAAGAGGAGAGGAGGCCTTTAGCCCAGCAGTGGGACATTCACAGGCTGTTACGGACGGATACGGATATTATACTGCACATGTGTGTGCGCAAACATTATCTAATCATTCACTCTCTTAATCCGAATAGGACGGCAATCTGACTCGACCGAAAAGAGTTCACACAGGAATAACGGCTAACAGCAGTACTTAGTATTGTTGCATTTTGGTTTGAAGGGTGAGTGAGCCAGTGTATCTACAGGCACAACCAATATAATATTTTCGTTCCCAAGATTGATGACGCATTGGCGATGTGAGGACTAGTTAATATTTCTTACATCGCCAATGTCTATCGCCATCTCCAATGGTTCCACTCAACATCAGGTAGCCTATTTGCCCGTCTATCTACCTACAACATAAATAAGAATATAATATAATATCAAAAACGATATAATAAATGTCATAGTTTAGTTTAAAAATAGTTTAAAAGTGTACGTAAAGTACTTATTATGTACTGATGTACGTAATACGTTCCCAACTATTTTTAAAAGGATAAAAGGCCTGTTGGACCATTGCAAGCTGTTGTTTTAATTGATGTTAAGCTTTTGAAATTATTTAAATAACATCCATAGTCGCCGCCAGTGGCGTGAAGAGTAAAGATAAATAAATAACTTTGACCTTGAATCGACTTGACATTCGAGACATAAATAATCTTGGTATTCATTATGGATTCATGGAAATGGCGTTTTGAATAACGGTGGAGTTGTTATCGGTTCTTTAAAAGTAAACTTATAGTTGATATTAGTAGTTAAATGCAATTATGCTATCAATATGCACTAATCAAGAACTAATTTAAGTGATATAGGATTGAAGAGCTATTAGAAAATAATATATAATACTAATAATAGATTTGTTTATCTTTAACCTTCCTGCTAGTGTTATATTTCGCTTTAATGTTATAGGTAGGCAAGCGACCTGATGGTTTGTGGTCACTGACATAGACATTGGTGATGTAAGAAATATTTACCATTACATACGAACACTGGCTCACTCACCATTCAAACCAGAACTGAACAATACTGAGTATTGCTGTTTAGCGGCAGAATATCTAATCAGTGGGTAGTAAGTATCTCACGTCACGGGATCACTTGCGCATTCTACCGCGACAGAGTAGTAGTACCCTGTAAAGCCTTACCACCTAGTGTATATTCATTATATAAAACCGAAACTTTTTTTTTTTTTAATTTGAATCGAATTTAAATTTCTCGTTTTTACCATAATACATACCCAAATATAAAAAGATATTGAAACAACAAAAATTTACGCAACATTGTTAGACATTACATCTGATAAAGAACGAAATATTAATATCGACCCGAAAGCCCATTCACACCCAACGGCTTAACGGCCGACGACCGGCAAAGCCCGTTCGTACCATCCGGCTCGTTCCGAGATAAGGTACCGTCAGTTTATTTAATACATTTTCTTTGGTCAAAAAATGCGGATTTTGACCACAATAGCTGCTATTTAGATAGGAAAGAAGGTTTGCATCCTGTTCGTAATAGAATAGGCTTCGTTATTATACAACAGTTTCTCATTAATAAAGTACCTACTATTATAATGTTGTTTTTGTAGCAACTAAGCATGATAAATAGCCTTCAAATATATTGTGATAAATTTTATACTAGACCACGATTTAAATTAATGTAATGTATGGAAATATTTCAATATCTTATTTCGTTTTATTTCTAGGCCAGTTGTGTTCTTACAGCAAGCAGTGAAGCTTCAATGCGATGGAGAGAGAAAGCTATACAATATTACTAATGACTGAACTATGAGCTATTGTTCGGCATGTGTCGCTCTCTTTTATTTTTACTGTGAACAAATACTTAATCCGACCATCACGACGAGTGTGCTTTAAAGGTTCTTTTAGCGCCATCTTGAAAATATATTAGGATATATTTAGTTTTTTTGCAATAACTGTTGTTTATATTCCTTTTGTTGATTTTTTTTTCTAACATTAAAATCGTATTCATTTGTCGCACGCCGTTGATTATTTTTGAGATATTAGGCGTAAAAAAATAAAAGATTTCAATTTAACATGCATTTTGATGTATGTAATATAATCACTGACCTATCAAGTCATACTGTATTGAGGTAACTGAAAAGATAATAGTCACAATGGAATAAAATCAACACAAATATTATAAATAAGAAAGTTACTCTGTCTGTCTGTCTATTAAAGGCTCGTCTCTACACAATACGCGAGCGAAAAGTGCTATTCAATAATAACATTTATTGTAATCTTTATCATTCGATGTTCGATGTTCTTCCCGCGCGAAACCGGAATGTTTTATTAAATTTACTTAAAGCGATAATTTTCACTTCATATCAGTTGTTCACTTTATTAGAAAACAAATCACTGTTAAGGTCGTTTACATACGTGGTTTTTGCAATAATTATCTTATTATTGTTTTAGTATTCGTTTTATCACGTTTCACGTTGTAATAACGTTTTTAATAATATGTTATGTTATTCTATATTATCTTATATGTACTGAGCAATAATAATTATGTAAATAAAAAATGGAATATCCAGATTTAAATAAATTATTTGCTCTTTTATATACTCAAAAAATTTAAGCTATAAATACACCTGATGACGTTACATCTAAAACAAATTATTCAATTCATATTATTTCAAATCCCGTTAAAATTTGATCAGAAATAATTTGGCGATCACAAATAGCGAGACAAATACTAACAAAATGTATTTAACAAGCTCATTAACATTTATATATGACATAATAAAGATTATTTAAAGAAAACGATACAAGTACCCAAAAAAAATATTATACGTTTTTTTTTTTAAATCAACTCACGAAAACCCTCGTTTGTGAGCGACATAAATGATCATTCACATTTGATTAACTTCGTTATTACAATCAGTAGACTGATAAGTCAATAATATTATAAGGCGTTTCACATTCGATATCGTCACAATTATAAACGTTATTAAATTTATAAACAGTGTAGCCATGCGTCTAATTTGCATATTACTTTGTTCTTTAAATTATTTTGCGAGTTCAGAAATTATACGAGATGGCTACCATAAGGCTATTGGGATACCGACAGCCTATAAGCTAATGGGTATGGAAGGGGTCAACCGAATCGTGGGTGGAGGGCCGGCGGCCACTATCACCGCATTTCCTCACCAGGTGAGAATTTTAATAATAAATATATAAAAATTAATGAAGTTTACTTTTTCTAGAACACTAGAAAACGTGAATCTTAAACAAAAATTCCGGGTTCAAACCCGGTAATCAAATAAATAAATCGGTTCAAATTACTAGTACAGAAAATATGGAACTTTCGTGTTATAGTTTCTTCAGGACACATAGAATATAACAGTATACTAATATGTTGCATATTTTACGAACTAAACAAAAATATGCTGACGTAGTCGGAAAAGAAAAATTAGAGAAAAATGCCGGTGCTTAAAGCAAATACTGTCAAAAATATATTATAAGTATATGAGAGATTTTTAGGTCTTTAAAATATTAGGCTTTAAAAAGTAGTTAAAAGACCTTACCGAAAAAACAATATCATCTATCTTTATAATATTAATTGATTTTGACAAAGATATTGTTTTTATCGCTCTTCAACAATTGTTTATCTGTGCCCATCTTATCATTAAAAAATACGTAAAAACCATTAAAAACAGAGCTTGTTCAGTACACGTGACATATTTGGTACATTTATGTGTAAAAAACGTTTCTCTCAAATGTTACATATAAAACGCTTCACTCGCATTCGACTTTACTCTAATCGTGATATATTTTAAGTCAAGAAAATTCACTTCAATAACAAATATATAAATGGTGAAAAATGTTTCTTGTCAGTACTTCTCAGTAAATTCTACATATTCCTGTACATAATCTTGTAAAATGAGTCTACTTGAATGATTTATATTCAGATTTTGAACTACTTCTCTATGTTAGACAGAATGACATTGTGGAGTCAATTTGAGGAGCCTGAAGTCGGTACAAAACCTACAATACAATAGCGACAAAGATAACACTAGATATAGATAATAAATAATAGTAGATGCTTTCCTTTAATTAAGCGTTCAGCTTGTGTTCGGAGTGAAGACGACAATAGCCCAAGTAACATCGAACCTGCGACTCTTACATCGCCAAGCTTCCCGTAAATCATTTCGCTGTCAACACTCTAATATTATCCAAGTCCAATGAAATATTGGTTAGATGAGCAAATCATATGTTTATTAATTATTAATTCTTCGTTTAAAGCTTACCAAATAGCCATCATTGCTTAATTAATTTAGCGTAATTATATATATGCATTGACATCTGTGTTCAGCGGAATGTCACTGATGGTTTAATGGAAGAGGTCATTTGTTACAGTTCTATGTGTACACGTGTTGTATTATCATTAATTTAGTTCTAATACCTGTTCGAGGTCCGTATTAATCACCTATGCAAATTGTCGTAGTGCAAATTACACATTTTCCAAATACGTTATGTAACTTTTTTCCTTACGATGAGCCCTAAAATCGTCAGTGATTAAGTGTATGTTTGTTTGTGATTCAACAATTCAGTTGAGATTACATAGTAATGGTTATATATACTTGAAGTTAATTTTAATTTTAATAATAGTTTTCCTTTTAAATCATTTATTTTAAAGAGAGTTTTTTCTTCCATAAAATGTCACCTTCATAGTGCTTACAGAAATTTATACATTGCTTAATTATATATATTCTTAATAACACCATTCAAGAATTTGTATAAAACTTGCGCTGATTCGGTGTAGAGTGAGTGAGGACACTGTTTTTTTTCTATATTTTTTTTTCTATAACATATCTACTGAGATAGATAACTGTTAATAATAATAATCTAAACGAATTCGGGGTGGGCTGCTAGTATTGTATAAATGCTAGATAAATAACCTTCGTTAATATATGGAGCGTGGATTTCACTGGTGGTAGGGCTTTGTGCAAGCTCGTCTGGGTAGGTACCACCCACTCATCAGCAACACAACAATATTCTACCGCAAAACAGCAATACTTGATATTGTTGTGTTCCGGTTTGAAGGGTGAGTGAGCCAGTGTAATTACAGGCACAAGGGACATAAAATCTTAGTTCCCAAGGTTGGTGGCGCATTGGCTATAAGCGATGGTTGACATTTCTTAGAATGCCAATGTCTAAGGGCGTTTGGTGACCACTTACCATCAGGTGGCCCATATGTTCGTCCACCTTCCTATTCTATAAAAAAAAAAAAAAAGTCATAAAACTTTAAAATGAAACTGGTAGTTTCTTAGATTAAACGTTTAAAGAAACAAACGCTCAAACTATAATATAGATATACGATATTAATATGTATATATTTGAATATGTATATTTTTTAATCAGGCAGGCATAATTGTGACGCTGACAACTAAAGGGACATCTGTTTGTGGAGGTGCTGTGATATCCAATACCAGAGTCCTCTCCGCTGCGCATTGCTGGTGGGACGGTCAGAGCCAGGCCACGCAATTCACCATTGTCCTGGGATCGTTGCTTCTATTCTCTGGAGGTACCAGAATAACCACAAAGGATGTTGTTACTCATCCAAATTGGAATGCAAAAGACATGAGGCATGATATCGCTATTGTGAAGATAGCTAGAATTAACTTTAATAGTAAGTATCTTAAATTATATTTAAAAAGACTTCATTAAAACCAAAAAAAAAAAAAATTTTATATATAATGTTACCAAATGAACCAAGTATCTTTTCCACAATATTTATAATTTAAATGGGTTTATATAAACATTTAAATTAATATAATTGTGATTTAGAATTTACTGAAAATTTCATCATATCTCCATTATGGTACTATGCGTCTGATAGAATTGGTTTAGAGTCGCAACCATAATAGGATTTTCATTATAAGTCAATATACGCTTGCCCCAATTAATGGTTAACATCGCATCGACACAATGCTCCGACTGAATTCTACTCAGCTGGAACCACACGCCTTAATTTGTCCTCAATGAAGAAATTTTCGGCCAAAAATGTCCACCGAAAATATTCTTTTAAAAAACACGGAAAAAACTTTGTAGGCTTTGTAACATTAAGGCACAAAGCATTAATTTCTAAATGGTTGGATTAAAATATATATATATAATTTTCAGACAACATTCAAGCTATTCCCTTACCTGACATGGGTGATGTAGGACAACACTTTGGTGGACTATCAGCGACCGCTAGCGGTTATGGAAAGACAAGTGACGGTGAAAAGCATTTTCTATATTTAGTAATTTAACAATATGATTGTAGATAGCTGAACATTCTCTTAATCATAACTATTTTATTGACCAAAATTTACTTTTTACTAACAATTAACAAGACAGCCTGTATATGTCCCACAGCTGAGCTAAAATCTCCTCTCCTTTTGTGGAGAAGATTTGGAACCTATTCTACCACAATTCTCTGAGCACGAGATGAAATATAAACACAAAATAATCATTTTATTACATTTACTACAAGGAAAATCCGGTTTACAATATTGATTCATCTGTCACTCAAAGTAATTGTTTCACAAAGTATACTACATATATTAATTAAAATTATTATCATTTAAATTTAAATTAATTCTAAGAGTCAAAAAAAATATTTCATGTATTTCTTAATGTGTTTATAGTTAGATTAAAATATTTCATTCATATAATGTAATTAATATATGTATTCCATCAAAGTATTGCTGAAATGTTTTTTTCTCTCAAATTCAATTTTTTTAACCAATAGGTTAAAAAAAAATAGGTTAAAAATTTAAAAGTTTTAAAACATCATACGTGTTTTTCTAGCCCAAAACAGCTTCCCACCCAGCACCAGTCTCCATCATGTGAACATGGAAATTCTCACTAATGCTGTTTGCCAGAGAAGTTTTGACATACCAATTCACGGAAGCCAAATGTGTACCCGTGGGGTTCGAGGAATTGGGACATGTGATGGTGATTCAGGAGGACCTCTGTCAGTTGTTTGGAAAAATCGACGAACTTTGGTAAGATTGCTTACTTTACGAGGTATTAAGCTCATCACTCTTTGCGTCAGAGACTTTTAATTCTGATATTGTACGTATACATTGCACTTAAATTCGTCCATGTTTTATTCTCATTACTAAAAACGAAGTGACAGTTCAAGAATTTCTCAAACATGTTTAAAATCTTCCGCCTCGCTGTTTTTTAATTAAAAAATCACATAATTCACTAAAGTATTTTAGCCCCAGATAATAAGAAAAGTGTAATAATCTGAGCCTCCCCATTTTCGAGTATAATTAATGTTTTAGAAGCCTCTGAATTAAGTATATCTTCGTTTTAGGTGGGGATTGTGTCTTTTGGAGTCGGTGATGGCTGTCAGGCTGGCTACCCCTCTGTTTACACCCGAGTAACAGCATTTTTGTCATGGATTCAAGGCAATATGTAAACAAAATATACTCTCAGCTATACTTAAACGAACGTCTATACGATTAATAATGACTTAATAAACATCATATCCCTATACGTTTTATGAACAAACATTATATAATAAAACAACTTAATATTTACTGATATTTACTTATTACCCTTCTGTGTCACTTGATTTCCTTGTGAGGAATATTTAATATTTCTTAAATATACATATTAGTGTATCTAGGATGAATGCATAGCCATAAATGATATGTTCACTCACTGAACACTCGTGATCCAAAATCTACCTCCGTAGTTCTTGTTGACTCTTGTTACCACCACGTCGTAATTTTAATAAAACAAAACGATCCAAAAATGAGACCCTATATATATATATCGGAGTGAACCAAACGTTAGCGTGATTCAGAAAGTTGTTTTTCATACGAAATTTTAGTACAAAAACTTTTATTTTTTTACAGTTTAACATTCAAACTATATTCTGCGTGTGTTTAACATTTTGTAATAGCTTTGTAAATTAATTGTTAGCTTGCGTTTCTAACTATAATATGATAAATGCAAAAATGAGTTTTAACTAGCATTAACAACTCAACTGAACTAACTACTCAATGAAATTTTGCATCACATGTAAGCAAAGCCGCAAGCGGAACTAAGATATTAAAAATAAATAAAATTATTGGGAGAACATAAATGTGTTCAAACAAACATTCTGTTGCACTCCAGTTAAAACCAGTTATACTCTGTAAAGTCGTTGTCGCGACTAACTTTGTTCAACAAACTGCTAACTTTCGAACAACTTTTCTAAACATTACATAACTATCATATCAACTGTTTATCACTGTTTGGACAGTGTATTTAGCTTTGTGAATTGAAGCTACTCAGTAATCTGAGTAGCTTCAATATTAATATATTGGCTAACAAATTGCGACATAAGGCAATAAGTAAAAAGAAGGTATTTTTTAATAAATTATTTTAATTACTTATTAAAATACAGTGAATGATTTAATTTTAAAGTATTAGCTTGTAAACATAAATAAAAAGGTTGTTGGTATTTCAGCACGTATTTTTTCATGGAGAAAATTTTTATACTATTCACGTTATCGTAACGCCGCTAGATGGCGCTTCAGCATACTCCTATACCGTTTTAACGATCGTCTCGCACAAATTAAGTACGTGAAGAAATTAAGTACCGGGCAAGCACCACTAAATTCTTCAGTGATGCTTGCCCGGGTTTCGGAATGGTCGGTTAAGATTCAACAACAACTCTTCTAGCCACTGGGCCATCACGGCTTTTACTTAACATATACATATATATAAATACATAATATAAATAACATATATATATTATACATACTTACACCTATTACAGATTTAGTATGAACATATAGTAACCTCTAGTCACTTCATCATTCTAAAGATTTTATCAGTAATTTATGATAGCCTAATTTCCATTTATAAATCAAGTCAAACTACAATTTAATGTTTTCATTATCACATAAATAATTCGAACTCGTACCGTTCCTACAATACGGTCGTTAATGACCTCTGACCGGGCGCGGTAATTAGACCGAATCAAGGGTCGCATGCAGTGATTAATTAGATAATTACCAACAACAAACTTTGGTTATAGTTCATAGTTTAATATAATGTGTTTTGTTGATCATTTATTTAGATATTTACTCGGCGATAGGGCTTTGTACAAACCCGACTAGATAGATCCACCCACTCATATTCTACCGCCAATACTAAGTATTGTTATGTTCCGGTTGAAAGGGTAAGTGAGCCAATATAAATACAGGAACAAGAGACATAACATTTTAATTCCAAAAGTTGGTGGCCAATGGTGATGTAAGTAATGATCAATATTTCTTATGATGCCAATATCTATGGGCGGTGGTAACCACTTACCATAAAATGATCCATCTGCTATTGATCTACCTATTATATATAAAATGGTTCCGAATAATCCACTCATATATAAGAAAAAAAAATTACATTTCTAATTTTTATTTAATTACGTCACTGCAACAGAAGTATTGTACAACGTAATCAGCTTGTACAGAACAACTATTTATATCTATTTGGAAACATTCCAAACGGGATATTCATCAATATGAAGCTTTAGGGTATCTCATAGGTCTTCAAAGAAAGCCGAGATGGCTCAGTGGTTAGAAAGCGGCAATCTTAACCGATGATCGTAGGTTCAAAACCGAGCAAGCACCACTGAGTTTCACGTGCTTTATTTGTGTTTGTAATTCATCTCGCACTTAACGGTGAAGGAAAACATTGTGAGGTAACCTGTATGTGTCTAATTTCACTGAAATTCTACCACATGTGTATTTCACCAACCCGCATTAGAGCAGCGTAGTGGAATAAGCTCCAAACATTCTCCTCAAAAAGGAAGAGGAGGCCTTAGCCCAGGAGTGCTACATTTACAAACATTTTCCAAAAACCAAATTCCCAAATCGAAGATAAATGACTCGTATTTGTTTTGAGATTTCACGGAGCTAGAAAACAAAGGGATTAGTAACCACACTATAAAGAGATAATACAAAGTTTACGAGCTATCAAAATTAACCGCTTTGTTTATATTTATTGCTATTGTCTCTGAGATATAGCAATAAATGTACTTAAACAACAGTGGATAGTACGACACTTTGTGTAATTTATAGGCCAGGACTTTGTGCAAGCCCGTCTGGGTGGTTACCACCTCATCATCCATTATTCTACCAGCAAACATTAATATTCTGTATTGCCATTTATTTATCTATTTGAACTAGCCAACAGAGTTTTATAATATAGGTAAAATAAAAAAATTAAATATTAACAATTCGCATTCCGTGCAAAACATTTTAAAATATAAATACAGCATTATTATATAACAGAAGGTACAACTAATTCAATCTAATGGTGGTAGGGTTTTGTGCAAGCACGGCTGGGTAAGGTACCACCCACTCATCAGCTAAACAGCAATACTTAGTATTGTTGCGTCTCGGTATTGAAGGGTGAGTCAGTATAACTCCAAGCACAGGTGACATAATATCTTCATTCTAAAGGTTAGTGACGCATTGGCGATTTAAGGAACGGTTAACCACTTAACATCAGAGGGCCCATTTGCCCCTCTGCCTACATTAAAAAAACATGAATAAAGTATATTTCGATTTTTTTATATGGTCTAGCAATTAGCTTATACGACCACTGACCCCGAATCGGGCTTAAGTTAATATTTGCCAATGTGTAAAACGTATGTTCGTTTAGTTATATTCTAAAAATACAAAATTGAAAAAATGTCCAATTGATATAATATAGTGGAGAATAAATTAAGTTTGACAAAATGCACTATAGCAAACATACTTTTTTCACATGGATATCGAACCCATATTGCACCTTTTTCAGGCTATATTCGGAATAAACAGTTATAACCTTATTTTGTAGGTACATATTTTAACAAAAAAAAAATCTCAGTCCGTGGATAGGAAATTACTATGTACCAAGCAAACTAGTCGGTACAAGATATTTTGACGTAACTTCCTTAATGTCCAAAAGGACGCCCATTTCGAAGAATAGTTACTTAGTATGCAGCTTAATTTTCTTCAAAATTACTTATGTAAGCAAAGAAGACTAAGTAAATTAATGAACATTGAAATTATTTTTGTTATATTCTTAACGATTTCTATCCCTGACTTTGATTTACGTCATCTGTTCCACTGGATAATATAGATTTAATAAGTTCGTCCTTAGTCAGCTTCGGCTGACATATTGCTTAATTGGATGAGATCCAGGTCCTTGAGAAATTTTGGCATGTGACCGAAGAGCCGTTATTTTTTATTCATATGCGTTAATTTGTTTTGTCTTGTATTATTTTTAATGCATTCTTAATCTGCCAATCGTATTATATATATTATAATATTAAAAAAATGGACTTTTTCTATTCATTATAATAAAACATATTCTTTGATTTTCGAACACGAACATGAAATTCACGCTTCTCACGTTAATAGTCAAAATTTATATGATAATATCCTAAAACCTTCTCTGCAACGCGCTTTCTGGTATACGTTTTATCTGTATTGGTTTAGTATTTTTTTCATTAAGTATAATAAAAACAAACGTCTCCTTATTTATTAGTATAATAAATTACTAATTAAATAAAATGTTTCCGTTGCGATGTATTGCAGTTGACTGTTGTCCTTTAATCAAAAATATAGTAAGCATGTGTTGTGGAAAACTACCACTCACAATGCTGATAACTCTGCCAGGTGGTGGTAGACGCACTTCAAGTAATATAAAATATTTAATGAGTGTATTTCATTTCTCTATATAAGTGTGTGGCTTCAAACCAACTGGCTTCAAGCCCATAACAATCGACATTACATGAACATGAATAAATTAGTAAAAGTATGAGCCTGCAAATGTTCCATCAGTTCTCTTCGTTTTGAGATAAGAGTTTGCAGCTTATTCCATAACGCTGTTCTATTACGGGTTGGTGGAAACACATGAAAATTTTCATCAAATACGTGTAATTTCCATGACTGTGCTTTCCATCACCACCGAGCGTGAGATGAATTATAAACACAAATTAAGTACATGAAAATATAGTGCTTACCGTGGTTTATATAACAAAACTTATAGAAATAATCATAACATTAACAATATATACGTATTTACACTACATATATTTGTTCTATTATAATGAAAGAGCGTGAACATGTCGACTATAGAACAATACAGATAAAAACGTCGTACGAATAAATGACGTTTCCGTTTAGAATCTACACGGTAAACTCTTGACAGTTCCCGTCGTTATAAAAATAAAACTAATGAACGAGCCAGGAATGATCATATTATTAATATTATTACGGATCGAAATAAGTCAACGGTTTGATTTAATATTAAAAAAATTTTGAAATCCTGTAATTGAACTGTATTATGTAGCGACAAATTAAATAACTTCACTATGTCATTTACTATTTTGTTATACGTTCATAAAAAAATATTACATAGCCGAAATAATTCAGTGTATAAAACAAATGGATATTAAACATGCGTGGGTTAAAATCCAAATAAGATCCTTTTTAAGATTAGCTTTCAAATAATTCATTAAATTCTCGTGCTCAGCGGTGAAGGAAGACATCATGAAGAAACCTACATGTATTTGTTTTATGAAATCTTCTACAAATAGCTCAAAACGATTTGCCGAATAATAGGTCTTTGTTAGGACATATACGGTCTGTTACTGCACTGTATATGATGGACATACATACATTCACATGATACGCGTTAATTGAGAGATCTAACTTTTTATTTCGCTACAATATGAATACTAATTCTTTTAAGGCTAGACTACTAGCAATTATTTCCATCCCGCTACATAATCGCGCACTTTCCTTTGCCAGTAATCCTGGTGATGCTTATAGCTCTCAGAAAATAGAAATGAAATGGCCATCAACCAAGGTCCATTAATTTTACGACATTATATATATATGGGATTAGATACATGAAACCAAAGTAAGTTCTGAAGTAAGTGTGAATATTGCTGTAATTGTGACCTATTCTTATTCCAAGCACTGCGTAGGTTCTGATTTGCTCTTGGCAAAATGGGTATTTTTAGATTTTTCTTCGCGAAGATAAAACGATATTCGCTGTAAAAAATAATCAAATTTTGATTAAAGTGACGTCTTACTCAGGGATAATGGTGCAAAAATAGGCTGGTACAAATTTATACAGAAAAAGAAATAAGTATGAAAATGTTATTTATTGAACGAATAGTTAGGCAAGAACATAGGAATGTGTTTTCACAATTTCAATGCTTTGACGAAAAAATGTTTCGGCCAAGCTATATATATAGTTGAGTATTGATTAAGCATACGCTGGAAGCATGCCGGTAGAGATCCAAAAATCCTGATCCAAAAGACCGATGAATCTTACCATAATTATTCTCCTGTTCACCTGTGATCATAACACTAATGATAGTGATAGGCTCAGGTTCAAACTGCCAGACAGCCAGCCAGCAAAAATAGTATGATATTTGGGATGACCTGGTGCGGGGCGATCGAAATCAGATCAGATCTGGGAAACAGATTGTTTTGCCATACGGTACAGCTGGTGAGAGGGACAACAGTGGTATTGTGTCAAAACGATCCTTTCGATCCGTGCAGAGGACGGCCATTGGAAGTGTTTAAGTAGGTAGCAATTTAAGTAAACAGAATACCTCTCAAAAGTGTCGGGTGTATTTTGAAGGGCTCTTGTCCTACGTAATATACGCACAGGTATCACTTAAATATTATGCTTGGTGGTGCGTTGCTAGTGTAAGCAAATGCCGAGTGCCGATAGCCGAGGGTATGGACTTATCACGGACGACCTATTTGCTTGTTAGCCTTCCTGAAAAAACAAAAAAAAACATCGTGAACAAACCCTCTTGCGTTTAAATTCTGACACATGTCTATTAAGCAAATAACAGTGTTACGATGGGTTGTAATAACAAACTGAGTCGATCATTAGTGGGATTAGTATTAACGCTTTTGACTTAACGTGTTTTTACTTTACAAGTCATTTTTAGTGAGTTTTACGATCAATCGCCACTTGTTGGTTTAGAAAATTAAGTTTTTTATCCGTTATTATGAGGTATGAATAAAAAAATATGTTATATTGTAATTTCAGAATTTAACCGTACTACATGGGAACATGGGTAAAATCACGGGACACAGATAATATAATTTATTTATTAATAGCTTTCATAACTGACAAGCAAAATTTAAATCGGAAATCCAAAAATATCATGCCAATACAAAATAAATCTTTTAAAGCGTTATGTCGTCACTCGTTTTAGATGCCAGAAAATCTCAGAAGAACATTATTATATCATTACATTGCAATCAGAACAATTCTTATTTACTTATCCACACTAAATTTTTTTTTAAAAAAAACGAATATTTTTTTATACAAACAGGACGTCTTATGAACACTTTTGAAAAGTCGTTAATTAATTTTAATATTTATATGATTTACCTTTCTATATGCTTAGAATGTATATAATATAAAGAATAGACAATTATAAATGGAAAGTTTAGAACTATTTTACGTTTAAATCCCATGTGTCCTTGAATCGATTATTTTCATAATGTGTCAAGCATAATCCTTGGTAATATTATAAATGGAACAAGGATTCCCAAGACGTCTTGCAAACGCTTCGATAGATAGTGAAACAAGCTAGAAATCTTATTTATTCCCAGGAGATGAATTTTCGAAGACAGTATTGCATATATTATACACGTAAACGTACGTTCAAGACATTGCAACGTACTCGAATTTGCTTGGAATTACGTGTATTATTACTATTTTTAGCTGCCTCGTTAGTCCGTCTATAACCACAGTAACAGCCTGTGAATGTCCCACTGCTGGGCTACGGCCTCCTCTCCCTTTTTGAGGATAAGGTTTTGGAGCTTATTCCATATTCTGTTCCAATTTAGGTTGGTGGAATACACACGTGACAGAATTTCAGTGAAATTAGACACATGCAGGTTTCCTCACGATGTTTTCCTTCTCCGTCAACACGAGATGAATTATAAAACATGTGAAAATTCAGTGGTGCTTGTCCGGGTTTGAACCCACGATCATCGGTTAAGGTTCACGCGTTCTTACCACTGGACCATCTCTGCTATGTACGTATAAGTATACGGGACATTCACAGGCTGTTACTATTATAAGAAGGACTTTACCGGATCTTGTAACTCAGAAACGATCGGTCGATGATGTACAATAACAATAACTTAAACAGAGCAACTAAATATAACTGTAAAGCTATTAATTATATCTTGACAACTCCTCCAAGTTGAGTCGAATTAACTCAACTTACAGTCTTTAATAAAGTTAGTAAATGAAACAGTTGGTGGTTGAAAATGAAACATTTTACAAATAGTAATTTTCCGGTTTGTCTATTATTCTCGCATTGGCTCTAATACTCCGAATTGAAACAATTACTTAAATCCTGTTTGTATTTAAGTAATTACAAGCAATATTATATATTTTAAAATGTTTTAAGGTAGTAGTATAATGTATATAAATAATATATTTTCGTCGAAATTTTGTACCCTCAAATAGATACTCGTATATCAACATACGTTGGTATGTATAATATTATACATATACTAAAACTGATATTGACATAATTCTTACAAGTGGATCGCGTGGATCTTAACCGATGACCGTGGGTTCAAGGCCGGGCAAGCACCACTGAATCTTCACGTATTTAATTTGTGTTTATAATTCATATCGTGCTTGACGGTGAAGGAAAACATCCTGAGGAGACACACATGTGTCTAATTTCACTGAAATTCTGCCACATGTGTATTCTACCAAGCCGCATTGGAGCAGCGTGGTGGAATAAGCTCCAAACATTCTCCTCAAAAGTGAGAGGAGGCCTTAGCCCAGCAGTGGGACATTTACAGGCTATTACTGTACTGTTACTGTAGGAAGAAAAATCGTTTATAACTTCGGAACATCTTACATAATGTTTTTAACATCGCCCGAGGACATTTATTATATTTTCATCAACATAATACCTATCACAAATTACAACAAAAAATCCGCCTCCCAGTCGTAAAGCTGAGGCTCATGTCGCCAGTATTTGTCACGATGGCCAACAATCCATCATGCCAAGGCCAAATGAAGAATGGCTTGAGACTAAAATGGAGCTGTCACTTTGTAATCCAATTTTGGTCACAAGTATGGAACAAATGTTGGCGTGAAATAGGTTTTAGATCATTTATTCTGATAATGTTAGTGGAATTGATATGGGTCATAAATTATTGAATAAATCTTTTCGTAAGCATTTTATAAAGCTGTATCAAACGATAAAAGTATATATATGAGAAAAAGTACTTATATTAAACGTTGTAACAGTTGTAATATTCTTATCACAATGAGCACAAAACGTTCTGAAAGTAATTTAAGAGAGGAACGAAAGACTTTTACGAGCGTAGTTGGTCCAGTGTATAGAATAAGGGTATCTTAATAGAAGGTCATCAATTGAAGAGTTCAAATTGATGCAAACACTTGTGAAAGATAATTAATTTTTATTTATAATTAATTATTATATTCATCAGCGTAATAATTGACTGTGTTAATGATTTTCTCCTTAAAATATAAACAGACCTTTGCAGCTTTGAAACAGCAGTTAGAATAGATAAGAATATACTTTATTGTATAACACAGAGATTTAAAAAAATTACATAACACATGGATACACCCTAATTGTATCATAGCGATAACGCTATGTAGCGATCTCTTCCAGGCAACAAACAGTGTAAGGAATTACTCGTAAATATTTGAGCTAGTTAGAGCATGTAATAAAAATAACAAAAACAAACAAATACACATCTTGCAATAATATCAATACATACTACAATTACACATATATAATATAAATACAATAAATACGACAAATGCAATTAGTCCTCAAACACAACGATTACTAAAGAAATAAAAAAATAATAATAAAGTAAGTTATATTTGTTAAAAAAAGCAAAACATTGTTATGTTAACTGTAATAAGTATTAAGTAATTTAAATAATATTTTTATAAATCAAGCTTCTATAGCTTATTGGTTATTGATTTGAGAAATGTGTCAATTTTTCCTGACGCTGAACTGACTGATACCTGACAGATAGGAGAAAAAATATTAAGTTATTAGTATAAAGAACTTATCTAATAAATGCTAAATGAAAGTCTATTCGATAAAGTACTATGAATTATTGTAGTGTAATAAGTGCTAACAATGCTTCTCGTACTCTGTAGTATAAAGAGTTGCTGTTTATGATTAAGATATTCCGAGTAAAACTCGCAATAATGGCGTTTAATCAAAATTATATTATATACTGGAACAATTCATTATATAAAAGTGGATTATTCACTTAACTGGCGGCTTTGTATAAACAAATGAATATTTTAATTTTATTTTATTAAACTTCGATAAAATCGACTTTATTTACAAACCATTACAATTATAATGTATGTAATTAATTTGGAGAAAAACAGTAACTACTGTATATCTTCTGGGTATAATCTACTATCATTTGATAATGGCCTTAAGTTTAATTAATCCTTTAAAATGTTGTTGGAAGACTACTTATTATTAACCTACTAACTAACCTTCTTGGTTAAAATATATTTTGATTATGTTTTTGAACAATGTAAGTAACAGCCTGTTGATTTCCCACTGCTGGGCTAAGGCCTCCTCTCCCTTTTTGAGGAGAAGGTTTGGAGCTTATTTCACCACGCTGCTCCAATGCGGGTTGGTGGAATACACATGTGGTAGAATTTCGATGAAATTAGACACATGCAGGTTTCCTCACGATGTTTTCCTTCACCGAAAAGCAAGAGATGAATTATAAACAGAAATTAAACACATGAAAATTCAGAGGTGCTTGCCCGGGTTTGAACCTACGTTCATCGGTTAAGATTCATGCGTTCTTACCACTGGGCCATCTCGACTTCTTATTGAACAATGATGTACAAAATATTTAGACTTCTGAGTTCATGCCATTAGTTTAATTTTAGCATTGCTTACATCTGACTACAACGTATGATTACGTGAATCTTATCTCAAAATTCACGGATTCATAATGAAATGAAAACATTGTTATGAAAGCCACGGATAGAATCAGCTTCAAACCTTATCCTTATATTTCTAGAATACTCTGGGCAGTTAGCGGGTATTTACACCTAATGAAAAGATAAACGCTGACTGTAAGCAGGCTCACTTTCAGCTCTATTGTGAACGTTGGCATAAATTACATTATTCGTTCACACTATATATAAGCTGAGAATTTGACTGATGAGCGATTTTCTTAAGTAGCCAATCGTCGTAGAGGAACTGTATTACAGTTGGTCAGTAGAATTCGAAGCATAGTGAGTAGTAATTCGAAGCATTTTAGTGTATTTTTGTGTATGGAAAAAAAGTAAACTATCGCTGACAGTCGGTGCTAAATAAATGTAAATATTAAGCTCGCTTTAAAATAACAACAGACCCGGAAGTATAATTCTTGAACTAGATAAAAAAAATATTAGAACTGAAGATAAAAATAAATACAAATAATAATAAACAAATAAACTTTCCAATTACTTCCAAATACTACTTACACTTTACACAATCGCTGTATTTTCAGTGACAAATTAATTAAAATATCTTATCGCCCCGTTACGTACTTTGATATTTCTCATGGTATTCCGTAATTCATCGCTCTGCATTTCTGAGTGTGCCGGAACGGCGAGTGAATGCTAATAAACTGTAATGTCTGACATCTCTCCATGACAATGGGGTTGAACCTACATACCAGAGCATTGGATGAAATATACAGGAAAATCTCCGTTTGAGTTATGATAAATATATTTATAACATTATTATTATTACATGTTCTGGTTTCACTTAGGTTATTTATTGAGAAATTCTCGAAATGTTTCGAAAATACTTCGGTTCCTATCTTCATGTCAAACATTTCTCGGCAAATATCTTAAGTGAAGCTGAGATATTTAATCCATGTTCGCCGGTTCTTCTCAGGTCTGAGGTGTTTATTTCCGAGCCGGTGCTAGATTTATGACAATCAATAAATAAGTGTAACGCTTCTATTTTGAATAAAGATTTTTCATTTGATTTGACATGTATTAATACGTAGATATTAAAAGAATATGTAAGCTTTTTACCATAAAAGGAGGGAAATGAAATTTATTCGAAGGGCATTGTCGTACAAAAATTGTATACGAATTTCGTCAAAAAAAACTGACAAATATTAATGAACAATTACAGCTCATTTAATTATATATAACAATATTTCGACAGTGTAATCTTCCAGGTGTTTCTTTAAGTTAGTTTTTCTTTCGATCTCCAAAACCTTCATAATAGTAAAAACAGTAACAGCCTGTGAATGTACCACTGCTGAGTTAAAGCCTCTACCTTTTTGAGTAGAAGGTTAACACCTTCTCCTCAAAACCTTCATAATTTAACATGGAATTATCACGTGCTTCTGGCTTATAATATAATTAATTTGATCGCGTATAATGTATACATGATGACGATGATGAGAGACGACGATGAAAAAGCGGAGCTAATGATGTGAACCGAGATTTACTAACCGTGCAAAAGTGTGAGCAAACAGAGGCCCTCTCAATTCCCGTATTACAACAATATTTCTAACAGTATATGAATTTAAGTAAGCATAAGAAATATTCGCAAAAACTTTACTAAGCTGATTCATTGTCCCGAAAATGTATTATGTAATAAAACTTTAACAAAGCCAGTCAAAACCAATGACAGTCTGCTCGAAATATTTATTGAAAATATTAACCCCAAGTGACTATATAATAGCTCTAATAGTAATAATAATAATATATATTTTAATTTATATGGTTAAGATAAATGAGATTCATTTACTATATAGTTGATATACAGTAAATGAATAAATATATAACGAATATATAAAGGAAATATTGATTTTACTGGTGGTAGAGCTTTGTGCAAGCTCGTCTGGGTAGGTACCACCCACTCATCAGATATTCTACCGCAAAACAGCAGTATTTGGTATTGTTGTGTTCCGGTTTGAAGGGTGAATGAGCCAGTGTAATTACAGGCACAAGGGACATAACATCTTAGTTCCCAAGGTTGGTGGCGCATTGGTGATGTAAGCGATGGTTAACATTTCTTACAATGCCAATGTCTAAGGGCGTTTGGTGACCACTTACCATCAGGTGGCCCATATGCTCGTCCGCCTTCCTATTCTATAAAAAAAAAAAAAATTAAGAAAGTGTTTAGAAAAAAAGAATGATTATTTTTTTGTATTAAGTATTTCGATTTTATTTATGTATACTACACGATAGAATTTAAAGAAAACATCCATTGTTACAGTAAACATGCTTTAGACCATCTTCTAGGATTATTATTCAGTCATTTCAGCATAATTTTAAAGAGCTCTTTTGAGTTTATTTGAACAAATCCGCCACGTGTTACTTCCATTCTAAGCTATTCTATGCTACTAACATTCAAGGTCATTACACCATAAATATGCAACTAAACTCTGATGGTATATGAAAATTTTAGCAAGTATGTATCATAAAAAGCGCGGCCAAGAAAACTAAGAGGGTATTTTCAATATTTTTTGTACGCCATTACAAATGTACCCGACACAGATGTCTTTTATTGAGGGTATTTCACTTGATTGTATATTGTTGATATAATTTTATGGGGTTCTGTTAGATTTTATGGAATAACTTGGATCATCATAAACATGTCATATTGTCCGGGACTATTTATGGCATTATGTGACGATATAACTCATGCCAATGAGATTGTATTCGAAATGTCAGTATTTTTATCATCTTATATCACCACTCTTTTAAAATGGAAGAGTTTATATTTTCGAGGCAATTATTTTTAATGCGTAAATGCGTTCCCCCCAATCTGACTAAAAACTGACTTATATGCCGCGACGGCGAATTGCATGACGTATTCTTATCCCGTTTCTCCGCCGCCTTCTACAACGTTGTTTGTGTAAATCAAGGTATTATATACTCATTACATAAACGCCTGTATCAAAGTATGATATTACTTGTATTATTCTAAAACGATTACCAAAGAACATACTATACTTCATATCACACGAGTGTCAATTTTATAAACAATCATTACAAACGATGCATTATATAAATGCACAGGAAGTGAAAGTGCTTTTGAATATCTTTAACCAACGCAACGATTATTTTATTTTATCCAGCTAGTAGGAAAAAATCAATGAATTCGCTAATGGACTCGCCATTCAATGATTCCAATGATTTTCATTCTAGCAAAAAAAATTATGCCGGCAATTACGTTTCATTACGCAACGAAGACTGGGTATGAGTGGGTAAAACAAAAAAAATATAAGCTATATTAATTTATATGAATGTTCTTAATCAATATATATCCGTAAATATTTTTTTAATTTTTATTTACAAAACTTTTTGAAGTGAAAACTTCTTTACAACTTTTGTTTGTTTTTCTTCTGTACAAATAATATAAATGTATTTTAATTATTATTTATTTAAATTAAGCTGTATTAATATTTTGTACCGAGTTTGCGTCATACTGTGTATTTTGATTAATAAAAAGCTATATAATAAAAAGGGATAGAATTATTACTTGGAGTGCCAATAGATGTGGAAATTGGAACAAATATGTTTAACAGTTTCAAGTTTTCATTTCTATCGGCAGTCCTTATGACTGCCTGTTTTTTTTTCATCAGCTTGTTTGCGAGCAAAGTACCGTATTTGCGTTTACACGAAATACAGGAAATAAGACAGGAGTCAAATAAATATTCCTTATTTCAGTAAAAAATGACCGTTTTAAAGAATATAAATTTATGATCAAATATTGGTATTTCATTCATTTTTTATTTACATTTGTACCAGATAAATGAATTTTGTGGACAGAAACTGGGATCCTTGACATATCCATATAAGTACTAAAATCAAAACTAAAACAAAAATTTATTTTATTTCTGCAAAAATCCTAAACAAATGGAAAACCGGGCACAAGAATATTTGCAGCATTTTCGGAACGCATTTCCAATTCTCTAAGCCTTCCAGTCACCTGCGAAGGCAATAAGATGGTAAGTTAAATATTTCAATTTTATAAATGCTGCAAAATTCAAGTAATTCGACTACAAACTATATATAAAAAATATAAACTATATATAAAATATATAAAATGTGGATATAACAATTATATCCACATTTTACATCATTCTTATTTTATGCCTTAATATTGATATAAGCCGTTTGCAATCGTATATTAAGCTCACAGGTCGCTAACGTCTTTATATTATTGTACGACATATTTCTTGAAACGACATTGCTCGTTCAAATTCCATGTATTTGTTGAACACTAACATTTTTCTGCATTACATTGTATGGAAGCGGTGCTTTACCCTTTTCTTCTCATTTCCAATGAATATTACATGAATCCAATTTAAAACAGCAACAAGTCTAATAAATAAGGAGACGGTGAAACAAAATAAAAGCGCATTTAATATTAACGGCATTTCCTCGTTCAGCTTCAATATTCTGTCCCCTGGGCGTTTTATAAGTTCCAGGGTAAATAATAAAAAGTAATAAGATTTGGGGGAATTAACACTTTCCTATCTACTCGTAAATATTTTCTACTCACTCGGTGGTATTATGACTTTTTGCGAGCATTTCAATTCTACGCAAGCATGTCAAGATAAAAGTAAGTAATTAGACGAAAAATATAATAATAATGTTATAACGCGATGTTATAACATAATTATTATAACATCGCGTTTTGTTATGTTCCGGTTTGAAGAGTTAGTGATCCAGTGTATTGCAAGCACAAGGAATATAAAATCTCAAATTGAGAGATGATGGGGAATCGAAGGTGTAGAGTAATTTATCCTTCTTGCCGTTTCAGCTCGAAAGTGACCACTTACCATCGTTTTTTCGTCAGCCTAAAGTGAATTAAAAATATATTAATCATATTTTAATGCGAAAGTTTTGAACGTTTCTTGTTCAACTATGCTCGGACGACTGTATGTATTCTGAAGTAATAATAGAAGAAATTGATTAAGATAGAATAGGGTGCAGTTGGGGTACAATTTTATGTATATGCCAAGCGAAGTAGAGAAGTAGGGAAGTAGGGAAGCGGTAGATGGTAGGTAGGTAGAACAGCTAGTGTAAAATATATTGATAAGTATCCCGGGAATTTTTAATGTAGTGTAACGACCTCATTCGCTTTTTATTAAATCGGCATATCGAATGGCAATCAATCGTCTATCGTCGATCATATTTTTCATTATATTTTCATTCACAAAATTCTCAGCAGAATTAACAAGTTGGCTTTGCGTGGTACTTGAAAGTCTCACTAAGCAAATAGTTCTGGACCAGAGCTCTCCTTGGTGCTGTCGGATTTCCATTACATATGAGTAAGTGTACACTTTGATAACTACTGTGTGATTAATGTTCGATAATGGCCGCCGCAATGAGTTCAGAAGGAGATTACTATGTAACAAAAGTGATTATAGCTCATAGCTGAGTACTTACGACTGCTTACGTAACAGCATATAATTTTAATACATTTTAAAGTATATTCTGCATCTGGTAGTTTTGCTTGTGTTGCAAAACTTTATAAATCATACACTTGATTGAAGTTTGTTGAAACACAACACACAACTTGCGAATTGTGTTAAAAGTTGCGTAAGTTTTCCCGTTTCGCAACATATTACTGGAATATTCGAACACGCCAATAAATTGTGTAACGTATGAGAAATTGTTGCGATACACGTCTTCATTATGTATGAATAAGAGTCGAGATCACCAACTAATAAAATTGTTCATGTCGATCTAAAAAAATGGCAAATAATAAATGAAAGAAAGTAATTGCTTTCCATCGTTCATGGGCTTTGGGTGTCAACGTTTCATGAAAGTTTCATGGGCTTTCATTTCATTTCAATGACGTGGTTTCTACATCATCTACATTTATTCATAAGTGAATAAAAAAACATGATGTAGAAACCATGTCATTTGTTGAAAGCAATTCTAAAATAAATTAACTAATTATGAATAAATTCAGTGAATTAAAGTTGACCAATAAAAATCTTTACAAGAAAAAAACATTACCCAAAGTAGGATTATTATTAAAACACTGTTACTAAACGTATGTCAGGTACTATCCAAATACCTATTAAATATCGATATGCTACCTCTTCTCCAACGTCTCTGGAATTCTCGTATTTGAAAAAGGAATTTCCATAAATCGAAATGTCTCGATGAAACAGACGAATGGCTGATTAAATAACACCTTTAATTTCCGCCCTTTGAAGTCAACGAATGTCGTTGACGTCGAAGTATGCTTCCGTTGATCTGATCCCCTAATTTCCTTGAGATTTTTTATCATTCTCGTTAAGGATAAGATAAGGTATCAATATTTAGACCTCTTAATGTGTTGGATCTCGTGTGAAGGTAACAGCTCTATTTTTTATTAATCTTAATGGTATTACGATAACAATTTAGAATATCTTGCACATAATATGTGTCTAAAATAACCCTAAAAATTTCTGCCATTTGTTATGTGGACCACGATCATACCTACGATATTAGGTAGTGAAAAAGTCTGAGATGAAAAGTTCTTGAATTTAAAATTAGAATCAAGCCAGATTTAATAGTAAGTAGATATCTTAAAATTTTATTCTAAATTGCCTCCATTGATATTATAAAATATTTTGTAACCAATTTTTTTTCTTTATTATACAAATTCGTAAAATTCATAGGCCTAATTTTAAAGGTAGTGTTCAACCAATTTTGATTCACAAAACCACAAGCATTAGCTAATTATTCCACAAATTTATATAACGATTTAAGCCACAAAGTATATTTGAACAAAGGCACGAACAAAACAAAATTCTGGCAATATATAAAATAAAACACAACGCCGTCACACGTGGGAACCAGCGCGTGACCGGAGAGTGTAATGTGTAGACCCTTCATAATTGCTCGCCAGTTTAAACTTACTAATTGCTTATTGAATGCTTCTAACATCATAGATAATAGACAGTGTAGGTTAGAAACTCTATGTATGTAAGGATTTGTCCATAGTGAAGATATATTGTAGAGCGGCCTCAACAGCGTGGAATTCAGTTTGTGACGAAAATCTTTCAAAATCTGCTATTACGTATATACGTACTTGAACTTACAGTTCCTTGAAATAACCCTTATAACAATTTATTTATTTACATTTGTAATTCCACAATTTTAAAGATTACCCCCAGACATGCAGAAAGATAGACAAAAATAATTGTTATGATTTCGGTAACTCGGTCGTATTACCTTAAAAAGAGACAGTTATTTTTAATTAATATATTTCTCTAAACATATGTAAGACCGCGTGTTTGTTTTCATTGTCCTCTTATGTTACCTAAAAAAAAAACTTAACAACGATTGAATAACATATACTTACAAAATCTATTTAACGCTTAATACTACAGAGTATAATAAAGTTACAGTTTAATACTGCTTTCATCTTTCAGCTACCTATCCCATCGTTATATGAATAACTTATTTTTATAATACACTAGCTGTCCGCCCCGACGTCGTACAACTATAATTAATATAAAGATAACTCTCCCACATTCTTAGCGGATGCTTACACTATAAAATAAATCTATGTTCCTAATTCCAGCTTTCTAGACAGTATTTTTGGCTGTGTGTTGATCTAGTAGCTAGATATAAGGCAAATAAAAAAGTAACCAGGTTTTTATAGTACAAGTTTTCTAGTGGCAGTTCTAGTTCTAGTAGCAGTCTGGAGACTAGATGGAGACTCTTTCCGGTCGTGTCATATTGCCGTCCTATCGAATTTTGAGAGTGAGGGAATAGAGAGTGCACCTGTGTTTGCGCCCACTTATACGCTATAATATGACCGGTGCAACTGACTACTCTCACGTGAGATGAGCCGTGGCTGAAATCGGTCAGGAGGTCATTATTACGATCATGTATTAATTTTATAGGCGAACGGGCAAATGGGCCATCTGATGTTAAATGGTCACCACCGCGATAGATGTTCGCGAATGCGCCACCAACTTTTAGAATAAAAATGTTATGTCCCTTGTGCTTGTAGTGAAACTGGCTCACTCATCCTTTAAATGTGAACATAACAATATAAGTATTGCTGTTTAAAATTTATTCTTTTGACTTCTTTATTACTGTACTATAAATTTATTGCAACGTTTCTAAACGTTTGAAATGATTCATTTATGACATAAAAACTTTAGACAGCGAGATTGCGCTTTATGTATAAATAGTTTAATTTTAATTAAAACTGTAGATAACTTCTTCATTTTCAATTATATTTTAACCTAAATTCAAACAATTTAAGTAAATAAAATATTAAATGTTGTAGAAAACGTTTCTCTTTAATCATCCCTACTATGTATAAAGGCGCTAATTTATAAATTTATATACACGCATTTAGTTTTATTAATCATCATAGTTGAACTATCTGTTTTTTTTTATATATATAAGCTAGCGCTTGACTGTTATCACACCTGATAATAAGTGATGATACAGTCTAAATTGGAGCGCGCTTGCTTAAAAGATGCCTATTTACTCTCGACTTGAAGGTACCCATATTGTAGGTGGTGGGGAAAACGGAGGTCCGGAGGCTATTCCAGACCTTAGCGGTGCGTATCAGAAACAAGAAAGCAAAATCTTTTTGTATATTATATTTGATTATATTACGCTTCATGCATTTTTATTTTATAAAGACGTAATTTAAAAACCAAATTCACGCGGATTCAAATCCGAAACTACTAAGTTTTACACATGTGTATATTTTCATCGGTCAGACTCAATTTTGACCCTTTTGGCCTTTAACCATACTTTCCAACAACCGAAGAGTAAGTCAAGTCAAGTTCAATGGTAAGACGACATTTTATTAAATGTCTTAAGAAACTATGTAATGTATAGATTTCCCACTGCTGGGCTAAGGCCTATTCTTTTTGGGGAAAAGTGAAAAATATATGTTTCGCATAATGCAATTTTTGGATCGACTGTTTACTCTTCTTGAATATAATACAGCGAACTCATAAAATATATTTATATTTGAAGAACGTATTTTAATTATGATATAAATATAAAAGATAATTTCGGAATGTTATGTGCATGTGTACTCGGCCTTACAACCCTTCACTAATATGATTATATCCGATGTGGCGAGTGTGTGGTTGACTATAGGTTCACAGTTACGATAATTACGTTAAAAGTTTGCTTGTTAATAACGTTTATGGTGAAGATATTACTATATACATAAATAAGTATATTTTATGGGTATTTACGTCGTATACATATTATGAAGAAATCAGCCAAAGCTATAGATTTTAAAATAAAAGATTATGTCTCTTATTCCTCACGGAAACTCGGAGTTCTGAACAAGGTGTGGCGTTTTTTCACGCCACAACAACTGTGCCTGCTGTACAAAACACAGGTAGGGTCTTGCGTGGAATATTGCTCGCACCTTTGGGATGGCTCCGCTAAGTACCTACTGGAGGCCTTGGACCGGTGGCAGCGACGTGCAGTACGCATTATTGGCGACGTAAAGGTCACAAACACCCTTGAACCTTTACAATTGCGTCGTGAGATAGCAGCACTAGGCGCTTTCAATCGACTGTATCACGGCGAGTGCTCTGAGGAATTATTCTCTCTAATTCTTGCTTCCCCCCTCCTTCTTAAGTCCACGCGAGCTGGTTTTCGATGTCACCGCCTAACTGTGACATCAATTCCATCGCGAACAAAGAAATTTGGCAACTCCTTTCTTTGTCGCACTTTCAAAAAATGGAATTCTTTACCAGCTCATGTGTTCCTCTTACAACCCGGGTTCCTTCAAACGAGACGTGAAGAGGCATCTTGCGGGCCGGCAAGGCGAAGGTGGCTATTGCAGAACGTTTTTCCCGTCTGTACTGGCCGTCGTCGCGTTTGGACTCTACTACCACTTACCATCAGGTGGAGTAGAGTCATTTGCCCTCCCAGCGAATATAAAAAAAATACACACTTGGTATTCGATCAATAAATAAAATAACTTATTTATAAGAAACCCAAGGTTATGTACTAAGAAATAAATTTTCTTAATCCGTATACAATTTGACAAAGTATATACTAATTACAGGCTAACTTAACATGCAAATAAAAGCTATTGCTCACTTAGGTACACTCTAATTGACGAAAAACAAAAAAAACTATAAATCTATAGTTCAGAACTTTAATAATTCTGTAAATAAACACTAAAGATTTTCTTTATTTACTTATATTTATTGAATCGTACCTATTGATACACTGGCTTACACTCTTCAAACCGCAACACAACCACACTAAGTACTCCTGCTTAGCGGTAGAATATCTGTTGGGTGGTACCCAACCAGACGAGCTTGCGCAAAGCCTTACTACCAATTAAACCATATTAAAAACATAAAGTACGATATAAACATACAAACGAAAAATAATGCATATGAAGCATTACCAAATATTAAGTAAATCTGTGTTAATCGATTAAGTAGTTTTTGATGGAATATTTAATAAACAGTACAAACGAATTATTTATAACATTAGTACTTTAATACATAATACTTTATCCCTATTATTTCACGTCCTCTCAAATGAAAAATCGGATGGGTGTATCGTTCCTTTTTCCTCTCTGCATTTAACTTCCATTAGGTGAATATTAAATCGTGCATCTCCGTAAGATCTGCTAGTTTCATTGTTAGAAATAATTCTTTAATGGTTCTGAAGTAAATTAAAAAAAATATACTCCTTTTCAGTTTTGCTCTCATTAAATTAACGGATTATATAATATATTATACATCGATTAATTTAAATATTTTATATGTATATTTCACATAGAGAGGAAGGATTGGGAGGAGCTCGCTTCCCAAGGGTCATCTTGGCGCTCTACCGTCTACTTAAAGACGTTTGAAGAAAACCTCCTCCACGCACTAGACGAAAAGCGCCAGTTAAGAAAAGAGATACCTTTTTTTAACGCTGGAAAAACGCATTACGCGTTTCCCCCACGGGAACAGTGGGGGGGGGGTATGTGGGGCTCGCCGGTGTCCAAGGCGCCGAGTGCGCCCCGAACATCCGAATACCCACTAAAAATCAGCGGTACCCTTTCCGTCTTGACGAGGAGCGCCACGGAATCGCTTTCGCATGCTACCGTGGAAGAAAAGAGAGACCTAAGCCATCCTACACAACTCTGTGGGCTAACTTTACCGTAACATGTGTTGTAGGGTTTTTTAAACCAAATTTGGTCTAGCGAGCCACATTAGGGCCAATGTTAGAAATAATTATTAATTTCTAGGGTCGCCGTCATCGAAATCGATGAGGAGGAATATATATATGTCACGGTTTTAAATGGATTGCTATGTAAATGGCCGCCATTGTTGCCAATGTAATAACTATAACTAACTGTGTAAAATGTCACGATGTTTTTTCTGATACCAAAAGTTATCTGTGAGAGATCGCTATAAGCAATTAAACCGCCTTTGCGCACCATTTGTTGTTTGATTGTTTCCTATTCTTCGTAACAGCCTGTGAATGTCTCACTGCTGGGGTAACGCCTCCTCTCCCTTTTTTTGAGGAGAAGGTTTGGAGCTTATTCCACCACGCTGCTCCGATGCGGGTTGGTGGAATACCCATGTGGCAGAATTTCGGTGAAATTAGACACATGCAGGTTTCCTCGCGATGTTTTCCTTCACCGTAAAGCACGAGATGAATTATAATTACAAATTAAGCACATGAAAATTCAGTGGTGGATGCCAGGGTTTGAACCCACGATCATCGGTTAAGATTCAAGCGTTCTTACCACTGGGCCATCTCGGCTTTTATTTTTGTTTTTTGTTGTTGTTTCCTATTACTCTTATGTTATTTATATTATACGCAATAAGTAATAAATAAATAAATAAATAAATAAATAAATAAAAATATGTTTTTAGTGAAAACATTAATGTATTCACTATGTTTCATTTGGTACATAGCACCCAATTCCTCTTTAATAAAAGTCTCATTTAACGAACGTTACAAATATTTGGATTGACAATTATAATTTAACAAATTTAAATCGAACATGTCGTCATTGACATCGAGCTTTAAAATGTCAAATATACATGAAAACGAATTCACTCTCTATAATTATAATATATTTATAAATAGCGAATACTGAATTTTCAATAGAATAATAGGATTTATGTATCTGTACATAATAAGACGAAGTTAAAAGACATGGAACCTTGGAGATGATTTGTAAGTTATTGTTGAACTGGATTCCACCCGTAGCTTCGCCCGCGGGGAAACTTATAACTTTTTAGCATTTCATGATCGTTATGAATTGAGTTTCTTTAACAAAAAATGGGAAACAATCATATTAAAACTACTTTGACATTTTGCTCACGAACCGCGTACCCTGTAGTCTATATTGGTTGTTCCCTGGATAAAACCTCACAAATACAAATTAACTAATTTAATTTGTTATTCAATAATCGTTAAGACGGTGTATGTGTGAGTTACATTTACTTGTGTGAATTACACAATTAATACATTTTCATTTTGTATGGGTCTTTTGAGCTTAATTAAATTGGGTCTGCTGGTAATCATATTAGCCCCCGTCACTTACTGATTAACGTTGGAACACATTAATATCACGAAATGCACCCTAAGGCTTTACCTCAATCGAAACTAAATAACAATATTTGACGTCTGTTGTCTGCCTTCGAGGTGTTAGGCCTTTTGTTCAACTTAATTAATTTATCTTGTGTATCTAATGGTCTATAAGTAAATTATAGATCGAAGCGTGACTTGAATGCAATGCAAGATAACATATTCTTGTCTACTAAGTAGGAAATTTTTAATGACTAGTTGTTCCACCAACACCAACGAAAGGCACTTGTGAATCGTCTACATTTATACGTATAATTTACATAAATATATGTAAAGTGAGGAGGTAAAACGAAGCAGACTAGTAAGTGGGCCGTCTGATGATAAGTGGTGATCATCGTCCACAGACAGTGTCATTGTAAGAAATATTAAGCCCTTAAATCGCCAACACGCCTCCAACCCTCGAAATTAAAATGTTATGTCCCCTGTATTTCTAGTTACACTGGCTCATTCACCTTTCAAAACGGAACATAATCATGCTATGCATATATGATGTCATCGGAACTGAACCAACCAAAAATTTCAACCCCTTAGGAACTGGTTCTAAGTCAGCTTGCAAGATTTGATGCCAAAAAGGAGCAAACATTGCAATTTAAATAAAAGCTAATAAAAAATTCCTCCACGGTCACAAACAGTGTCGAATCACAGACATTAAATTTCATAAATGGTCAAATGTATGCCTTATGTTAGAACAATTTCAATTTATTTTAATTCAAAAATGGAATTGGAATATTTTGATATGTATTTATTAAAAAAAAAATCTAGAACGTTCGATGGACGCTCGTTACCTTCACGCACTCGTACTTCTAACAAAATTTCAATATTATTTTTTCCATCAACGTATTAAATTCAAAATATATCTGACACCGATTCGCTTTGCAAACGAACCGGAGTCGTTTTCCATTAAATAAAATAAAGCTATAAATTTCTCTATCTGACGTATCGCAATTGATCTCTTTGACATCGATGGCAATTTAATTTATAAATATGCAGCTAGAATACCTTTTTCAATAAAAAAAAAACAATTTTTGCTAATCAATAAAAAATATTAATAAAAGTAATAAAACAGTATCTATCAATGTAAGCATAAAGTATTATATCTTTTTCTGAGTATTAAATTTATTACATTATTTCAAATATGGAACACAAAATTCATTATGACATCTAGTCAAAACGTAGGGTTCTTGATTTTTTATTTTAATTTAAAAAAAAAAGTTTAAATATTTTTTATTATTCCAGTAATATCAAAATGACTTTCCTGCCAGTTATGAATTATTAAATTCCAGTCGCGTGATAATAACCGTGCACTAAATATTTACTAAAACCACATATTATATGTTGGCGGCGAGCACTATTATCGGTTAGAAATGAACTAATGAAATTATTTTAGATATAAATAAATTAAAACTTAATAAAACATATGTCTTAAGAGAATCGTTAATACACAGGCCTTATAGACAACTTGTATCATTTCCTTTAACATTTAAGATTAACAATCAGGATTCCTACACACAGAACTCATGATATAATTAAAATAAGAAAGTTATTTTTATTAAGACTACAAAATGACCTTCGTAGATTAATGTCCTCCGCCGATTTCGGACATGGCTTCCAGTCTCAAGAGAGATTAGCCATGCGCCGAACATATCATAGTGCACACAGGTTTCTCACACACACTTTTCCCTAACACTCATAATCCGTTGGGACGGCAATCCGACACGACTGGAAGGAGCTCTGACGCAGAACCACCGGCTTTACGTGGTTTCCACATCACGGAAGTGTACACACTTCCAACTTCCAGACTCCGGGCTGCTACTGAGAATTTTCGATAGAAAAACTTTTTATTGGCCCGCCCTGGGATTTGAACTCGGGACCACGGGGTCTGCAGCCAGTAGATCAACGAGACAGTTTCTTCGTATATTAATTACATCGACAATAGTGACGCGGCGGGGACACTGGGGAAGGGAAGAACTACCAAGAAGGTTCTGAGCTACATTACATTTGCGAATAGACCAGAGCAACCAGATGAATCCAAAATCTCACTAAGATCAATTACACAAGAAAAATGAATGATATAACAATAATAATGCCAGAAACAAAATACGAAAAAAAATACAGAAAGCGATTAAAAATTGTACTGAAATTCCTGTTATGATGGGGTCTGCTAATAAAAATATGCTGGAACATAAAATTACTAAGTTTAATTAAATAATAGGAAAATACACCAAAGGAGTGGACAAAATACCTGTGAATATTTGAAAGACTAATAAAAAATTAAACAAAGGCAAAATATTTTTTACTTTTATTGTTTTCACTAGTTTTCGCCAGCGGCTTCACCTGTGTTTCAATTAAAACTTTAAATAAAAAACTCAACGAATATACTATGTTATTTATTTATATGATACAGTATATTACATATACAAGATATATAAATAAACACACAAAATAAAAGTATTGTAATATGCTTTATGTATGTATATTATTATATTCTCTTAGCATTAGTGTATGGACGAATAGATCGAATAATATCCCATTGATTAAAAAATACATTTTTATTTTGACCGTACAAAGTCAAAACGGGCAACTAGTGATAAATATTTTCAAGTGAATCTGTTTTATAAGATCAGTATTTCATCTCACGATATCAAATATTTGACACATTGCTTTCATATCCTTGAATATCGAAATTGCTAAAATACTATCCGAAGAGGTTTGGACACGTTAAAACCAGTCAGCAGACTGCAAAATGTTCATATGATTTATAAGTTGCCGACGACACAAGAATATAACATATGAGTTATTTTAAAGAGGCAAGCCGAGAGCCCAGTTGTTAGAAAACATTAATCTTAACGGATGACCGCGGGCTCAAACCACAAGCTCCACTGATTTTTATGTGCTTAATTTGTATTTATAATAATTCATCCCAAGCTCGACGATGAAGGAAAACATCGCGAGGAAACCTGCAGCAGAAACATATCCCCCAAGGCACATAACTAGGCACGAGACCATCCAAGCATTTAAATATACATAATATAAATACTATATAAGATTTTTTTTAATGCCCAACTGGAGATTCCAAAACCAATATACATAAAACTTACACTACAAGATGTAACACGTGAGAAGGTTTTAATATGTAATATATACAATATTATGCTCAGTTTCGTTTCGAAGTTACACCGGTTTAAAATTTAGACTATTGAAGTGACAAGCGTGAATTTCATGTTCTCGTAATTAATAAACGGAAAAAGTTACGCTTGAAATTAAACCGTCGACGCCATGAAAACGCTCCTGACTCGAATTGTACCAACTTTTCCCATTAAACGAGGTACAGTCATCGACTGAAAGATTGTAGGAACTTTCGTTCTATAATTGAGTTAAAGTCAAACACTTCATACCTAATGTTTTCAGTTAATACATACCGTAGTTGCTTAGTAACCAGTTTAATTAACATAAGTGTATTTATTAAGTTCAACTAAGTTATTGTGACGTAAGAGATAATTAAACCGCTTCAAGTGTTAATTAAATTACATATTCTATTTGAACCGAGATGGTCGGCGTGTGGAACACGTGAAGAGCGAGTTCAATTCAAGCATTTAATTTTCAAAACCTCATGAAGGTTAATATCATGAGGAAATATTCAAATATCGTATGAAATTCTGCTACATTTATATATACCAACCGGTATTGGAGTAGTGTGGTGGAATGGTCAGGGCGTCACGGTAGTATGCGCAAGCGATGCCATGAAGCCTCTTCGAAGAGATATCGCTGGTACCGGTGTACCGCTGGTTTTTTTGTGGTTATTCCGGCGCACTCATCAAGCGAGCGAGCGCCACATACTCCCCTACCTTGTGTGGGAATAAGTGGAGCTTACAGGTTATTGCAGACTATAACAAATAAAGAAAATCGTATCCGATTGACATTACTACAAATATCTATTACTGATTATTCTAATTTTTTTACGATAATATATGGTCACCAAAATGATAGCCCGTTAACTTATAGCTAAGGGAAAAAATAAATCGTTTATGGACGATTTGTTGGACGTTCATACGTTGCGTAACATGCGGGGAGAATAAATAGTCGCTAGAAAATGGGCCATGTTGGGCCACGTAATGGCTCGGTTATCTTATATTATGGGCAACACATCCGCCAGGTAATAATGACTGGTAATGGACCATTAGTGTCATCTAAATGTTTCTTCATAATCCTTCATACTTTGTTACATAAAGGGAGGTGAAACAGCTTCCGTTTTACGCTTGGCATAGAACAGATGTTTAAATTTTATTTTATTTTTAAAATGTATGTAACTAAGCGTAATGTTTTAATGGTATATATTATGGTATATAGTATGGTATAATTTATTTTATTTTAGTATTTTGAAAAAAGCATTAAGTTTTCATGAATATTATAATAGAATTTTTTGTAGCTAATATTTTTTAAATATTAAATTTGAATAGAATATAATAAACTTTATTAAATTGTACACATTATCAGAACCATCAGGTGGGTAATAGGCAAAATATAGCACTTTCCCATCAATAAAAAAACATAGAGGAAATAACTGAAAATGATACACAGACGAGTATTGCTAATAACAAAGGCAAACAATATTTATCGAATATCGGTATATATTAAAATATCGTTCGCTGCTGTGATATGTATTGACCGCTGGCGATGTGTCTAGCGTTGAGACAATGATTAGAAGTATACACTGGATTTTGACGTCACGCATAGCATTTAATAGGCGACATAATATGAATGAAAACTACTTTTCATGATTTTTCCATAGACTTCGACAGTGTTTAGCGTTAAAATCGTTACCAACCACAAAAAATAAATCCATTATCATAACGTATAATATTTCGAGGCACTTTTGTTCAAATCAATATTTTATGTTTTCAATACGAAATCTTTTTTCGCAAAGTTCATCGTACAAGAAAAAGGCGTACTAAATTCTAATTAACGTCCCGTAAATTTTACTTTCGCACTTTGATAGGCACCAAACTTTGGTAGACGCTAAAGTGTAATTTACTTATAAAGTTGTATTTAAGTAAGTATACCAATTATAATTTCACTGTATATAGATACCTCTTACCTAATTTTACCCACACATATGCCTATACCCACTCACACAAACGCAATTACTTATCTTTACAATTATTTAAATGAATTTTATCTTTATTTCATGTTTATTATTTTATCATTTTTAAGCGTGTATGTATATATAAATATGTTATGTAGCTTGCTATACCAATGTCAAATATCATTACTAAAAATATAGGTACAAGAGAATAATATTATAATATTGTATACTAAAACTTTCTCTGAAACGTGAATCTTCTGGATTTTTTTGCGCATTGTCTAAGTATTAGTCAGGCATTATAAAAAACGTATTATTTATTAGTATACATAGTAACAATAATAATGTCCTCCAGACCGATTTCGGCCACGGCGATCAATATCAAGAAAGATTAGCCAACTACGCAGGAGATATTATAGTGCACAAGTGTGTGCGCAAACACAGGTGCACTCTCTATTCCCTCACTCTCCTAATCCGATGGGACGACAATCCAACACGAACGAAAAGAGTTCAAGCGCAGGGCCAGCGGGTTTTATTGCTTTCCGAGGCACGGGATTGAACACACTTCCAACTTACAGACTCCGGACTGCTACTGAGAATTTTCTAACAGAAAAACCCAATAACTTTTTATTGGCCCGACCTGGGAATTGAACCCAGGACCTCTGGGTCTGCGGCTTTACATCAAGCCACTAGAACAACGAGGCAGTTGTTATTCATGGTATACTAAAGGCCGAAGAAAGTGTAGATGGATTGCGTAAGAAAGGATATGTGTATGAAAGGGGTAAGTACGGACATGACGAGTGGCAGAAAGAAGTAGAAGGAAAATACATGCCATGCCGACCCCACGTAGTGGGATAAGGGCAGGAAGAAATGTAATATTTGTAGAAACACAACAAACTAATACAAATTGCTTCAACACTCTTAACAGTATCATTATTTAAATTGTAACTGAATTTGAAAGTAAATAAACTTCAAGTTTTATATTTCTAAATGAAATTATAATATAAGTTAACAAACGACTGCCGACAAACAAGAGTAAATATTTCGAATCGAATTTACATCACTTTTCAAGTGTATATCCAACTGAGGTGTTTAATTCGCAAACAATAAGGTATTGTTCGTACTTCAAAATAAATACGAACTCCATTGTAATCTTCGGTATATTTGTATAGAGGTGAACAAACCTTAAAATTTCTGAGGCGATGGATTAAAGATTCATAGATGTATAGTATTATTATATGGTCGTTTTAATTTAATAATCAATAAGTACGTGTAATGCCGAGATAGCCCAGTGGTAAGAACGCGTGAATCTTAACCGATGATCGTGGGTTCAAGCCTGGGTGCTCGCCCAAGCACCACTGAATTTTCATGTGCTTAATTTATGATTATAATTCATCTCGTGCTATACGGTGAAGGAAAACATCGTGAGGAAACCTGCATGTGTCTAATTTCACTGAAACTCTGCTACATGTGTATTCCACCAACCCGCATTGGAGCAGCGTAGTGGAATAAGCTCCATACCTCAAAAAGGTAGAGGAGGTCTTAGCCCAGCAGTGGAATATTCACAGGCTGTTACTGTTACTGTACGTGTAATGCTTATATCCTTAATGTGAAATTGTGTACCTCAAGTTGGTCCCACGCAAAGAACATACTGATGACACTGATGATGGTGATAAATGAAGGATAAAAATGGATGAGGAAGGTTAAGAGACGAATTAAAAACACAATTTGACTTTATGATTCATCTCGTGCACATGAAAATTCAGCGGTACTTACCTGGGCTTAAACCCACGATCATCGGTTAAGATTCACGCGTTTTAAATACAGAACCATCTCGGCTCTCAGTTCTCATCTTAGAATAAAGTTTATATCTTCAAATCTGTATACATTTTCAATATATATTCTATTATGTAAAGCTGAAAAGTTTGAACGCTCGATTCTCTGAAGCTAATAGTCGGATTTAAAAATTATTTTTGTGTTTGTGAAATTATTTAAGAAAGATTATTAGCTATAAGAAACGTCAAAGGTGAGTGAAACCGGGCAAATAAATTGATTCGTATATGCGGCTAACATGCACTCCAGCTACAAAAATTTACTATTTAATTTATTATTTTTTAAATATGATATTTTCTTCTCCAAATGAAACACAATCCCAACAATGCGACTTGTCAATAAATAACCAATTAGGATTTTTTCGGATAACGTCATTATTTTTACGTCATCTCTGAACTGAGTAAAGAAAAAAATGACCAATTTAATATATTATATTATTTGTACTAGTTTTGATATAAAAGCGGGTTATCTATAACGTAGCTTTACTAAGGCTATAATAGTTTAAGTAATATCTGCGTTACTTTTCTTGTGCTTTTAAAAAGTCCCCTTAATTTTTTTTTTTTTATAGAATAGGAAGGCGGACGAGCATATGGACCACCTGATGGTAAGTGGTCACCAACGCTCTTAGACATTGGCATTGTAAGAAATGTCAACCATCGCTTACATATCCAATGCGCCACCAACCTTGGGAACTAAGGTTTTATGTCCCTTGTGCCTGTAATTACACTGGCTCACTCACCCTTCAAACCGGAACACAACAATATCAAGTTGCTGTTTTGCGGTAGAATATCTGATGAGTGGGTGGTACCTACCCAGACGAGCTTGCACAAAGCCCTACCACCAGTAAAAAGCCCTACCACCAGTAGATTTTTTTCAATTATTATCAATCGACTTCTCATAATTATTACAAAAATCTAACTTATGTTATAAATGATTAATTGAGTTAGTTACTTCTACAGTTTTTTTTTATATAGAATAGGAAGGCGGTCGAGCGTATGGGCCACCTGATGGTAAGTGGTCACCAACGCCTATAGATATTGGCATTGTAATAAATGTTAAAACCATCGCAATAAAACAACTTACTCAACAGTAACAATCATCAAATGTGGAAGTCAGTGGAACAATCACAGTCTGTTATTTCACTTTACTTGAAACTCAAGCGTAAGTAATAATAAAAAAAAAACAAACCAAACGCGGTGTAAATAAACTTACAAATTATAATATACTCAGGTAGCAAAATGAACGTTTCGAAACGAAAATAGACAATAAGCTATTTCCTTACACTAACATAGATTAAAATTTGTCACTATACACCATTGTTCGCGTTAATGTAATTACGTGGTCATTGAATTGTATCAGCGCGTGATGAACTGTAAATAACTATAAATACGTATTACCGTTAACGCTGGATAAAGTAGGGGTCATAATCTGTACACAGGCTCGTGAAAGGGAATCTATATTACCTATATTTTTATTATTAAAACTAGCTACCCTCTCGGGTTTGTACGGGTTAAATAAGGATTCCTGACTATTTAACCAATGAGATATAAAAATAGGTAGATTTGACAGTTCCGATGTGTATCATAAAATATAATAATTAAAATCATTATTTAAACGTTGTGTGATTTCGTCTGTAATAGTTTTTTTTGTATCTTTATCATAAAAACGTCAACATTATGGCGTAAAAAGCATTGAAATATAATTAATTCGATTATTATTTTTAGTCAAAAATCCGTTCAACTTGACTAGACATTAATAATCAGGCTTTGAATATAAAAAGTAAGTCTAAAAACAAAACAACAGATGTAAAAGCGAGTTGGGCGGAAAATTGAGCCGTCATGACCATTACGCCACTTCTTCGAGTTACCCAAAGTTCTAAGGAGAGTTCGATGAAGGTATTTCTGCTAATAAATAATTGACTTACGTTCGACCTATTTGGTGTTTCTCGTGTATATTTCTTTATTAGTTTATTAATACTTTATTATACATCAACGCTTCGCCAACGTGGAATTAAGCTTGCGACGTGAATCCTTCAAAAACTTATTTTAACGTACATAATTCATATTTGAATTTAACATATAAAATATTGAGATTATTAGGTGACTCGCAAATAGCCATATTAACTTAAAAAGAGGCGGTTATTTTGAAATCACAGACACTTTAATTTTATTTATTTGTATAGATAGTTGAATAGAGATACGTACGTGAACTTAAAGTTGTTATAAATTTTGATAAGCTAAACCGATTTTGATAAAATAAACGGTACCTTGGAAATTGCGTCAAATGATTTGTATCGCTATAATATAATAATAACAATAAAACTAAAGGGTTTTACAAAAATTAAATATAATTAATTATCCAATATTTGTTTCACTAGCATATGGCATTGCGAATATAAATCTGAAAAACGAAAATGTTAGTGGAAATTTCGTTTATAAAAATATAAGGGTTATCAATAATATAAGGGTTATGTATATATATATTGATCAGACACAACCCTTGAAAATATAATATAGTTTACATACAATATTTTATTTTTAACCTTTTTTTTTTATATTCGCCGGGAGGGCAAATGACTCTACTCCACCTTCTTCTTCTGATGGTAAGTGGTAGTATAGTCCAAACGCGACGACGGCCAGTACAGTCGGGAAGAATGTTCTGCACTAGCCGCCTTCACCTTGCCGGCCCGCAAGATTCCTCTTCACGCCTCGTTTGAAGGAACCCGGGTTGTAAGAGGAGAGGAACACCTGAGCTGGTAAGGAATTCCATTTTTTGGAAGTGCAACAAAGAATAATTCCTCAGAGCACTCGCTGGTTGGTATACACGTTTAGCTGTCATCGATACATGCAAGTGTCCCTTAAATGGTTAGTTAAATATCACCATTCTTAGTGTACACGTACACGTACCATCATCATACTAAACTGCGTTGAGTCACGTAAATGGAATCGCGGTCAACATAACTAAAATTTTCAATAATTATATTTACTTCGAATTTAATACTCATTGGTCTTGAGAATAATTTATTGCCGTTATATACGTATTTATCTATCTCACGAATTAATATAGCGATAGAATTATTACTAACTGGATAAAGGATTACGTTACGCTTTCATGTTTTAACTACTCAACCGATCTTGGTGAAATTTTGTATACGTGTTGTCAGAGGTACAGACACAGGGTTCTCAACACATGTCTCTCGACATACGATTACTTTAAGAAAATATTTTCCTTAAATATTTAAGTTTTTCGAATTTAATGCACGCAAATTGGCCAACACGTTTCTATTTCTTTTTAATCTAATTAGCAGTTCATTTGAAATGTAGAAAATATTTTTTAAAAATTCTTTGCATTTCATATATTGAACTAAATTCCGCTGGCTTGGTACGAATGGCTAATGGGAACATTAGTTATATTTGCACCGTTGCCAAGTGCTCTCACAATAAGAGAAATAATTCTTAGAAAAACTGTTATAACCGGAGAATTTCAGTAATATTTATAGACAGCGAGTTTTAATGACGTAGGCTACGTTAAAATAAAAAGGCGAAACTTCCATCGGTCTTGTATTTAATAGTTACATAAACATTAATAATTTTTTCTCGCATTAATTTGTTACTGGTAGAAATGACCTAGGTGATGATAAATCTAAGTTACATACAATTGTCTGGTCAAAACTTAAATTTATAGGGACGACGATAATATCTGCCTTATCTATCGACTCCAAGCTTAATATCCAGCAGGCGTGGATGTTCGGGCGAGGAGAATTCTTCTAGTATTTCAACAATAAGTTGGATAACGCTCCACCAAACACGCTATTCTTGACAGCCGCCGGTCGCCTCTTCTTGTCGTAATAGTGGCCCTGTCACATTTGTCGCGCCAGCGCTCGGTGTTGCGTTAAAGTACACGTGACTGGCCGATAACGGTTGCTAGGTTACCATTGGTGCCAGATCTTCTACTCTCGTAATCAAATGTGCCGTCTAATTAGTAAAAATTAAAAGTGCCAAATATTTTAAAATAAATTTTAAGTAAAGTGTTCTTAGTTATTTCGAAAATAAAAATCAAAATAAACTTCGTTCAAGGGATTTACAAATACTTATAATGAACAAGATTAGATATTAAGCTACAACCGGTTTGGATGAAGAATCTACTTAGAAGAACTGGTGAAAACTCGGTACAGTATTTCATCCATCGAAATAATCTATCAGCTATACACAGCATAAATAGTAATGATTAATTTGGTAAAGATTTGTGGTTTCGCCGGTGTATAACTTAAAAAACTTAATGAGAGCAGACTTATAATATTTCAGTATATACTAAATTTTTAATTTTATTTTCGTGGGATATTAGTATTTATTCGGGTTTCGCCGCACCCGGTTCTAGATAGAGCAAAATACAATTGGAATCATACATGAGAAAAACGTAACTGAAATCTATTCCGACATACTTGAATGATATTCCCTGTGCTTTATTTATTGTGACTGCAAACGATATATTCACTTTAGAACTAAAACGTAAATCTGTATTTTTAAATAAGTGCTTATTATCAACTAACCGACCAACTGGTTCATTTTTCGCACAGAGAATCGAAATTGCGATTCGAAGGAGAAATGCTGCTAACGTTCTTGCCACCATTCCACGCGGTCACGATTTGTACATTAGGTAATTTAAAATGACTGCCTCGTTGGTCTAGTGGCTTGATGTAAATCCGCAGACCTGAAGGTCAATTTCCAGATCGGGCCCATAAAAAGTTATTGGGTTTCTCTGTCAGAAAATTCTCAGTAGCAGCCCGGTGTCTGGAAATTGGAAGTGTGTACACTCCCGTGCCTCGGAAAGCACGTAAAGCCGTTGGTTCTGCGCCTGAACTCTTTCCGGTCGTATCGGATTACCGTCCCATCGGATTATGAGAGTGAGGGAATAGAGAGTGCACCTGTGTTTGTGCACACACTTATGCACTATAATATCTCCTGCGCATTTGGCTAATCTTTAACGATTGGCCGCCGTGGCCGAAATCGGTCTGGAGGACATTATTATTATTATTATTATTCATATAAAATTTTATTTGTATATATTTAATATACTGATAGTAAGTTGTAATTAATCGACGGTGAATCTTAATGAATAATAAATGTTTATATATTATATCTATACATATAATAAATCTGTAAATGATCGCTGTCTGTACATGAAAGATATATGAGTAAAACTATTACCGGTGGCTTTTATCAACGCAATAGAATCTAAAACATCTGAGCAAAAAATGTACCAAATATTCAAATACTTAAAATTTTCACTATTACTCCTAGGTCCAAGCGTTTTTACTGCAAACCGAACAAAAACACAATTTAGCATACGAAACGAATATTTGTAACACTTGTTCGATTTCGTTTTCTTCGTAGCGGCTACTTACATTATTTCCCTGATATTAGACGTAAATAAATAAATCTCTTAATTAGATAAATAGGATATTATTCTACTTAAATTGGTTACTTTCAAGATATATAAGGTAAAATTTAAATTAAACAAAAAACTATAGGAGGTTGAAAAGATAGGTAGAATTTCACGTTCAGTGATCTCCATAAAATTCGAATTAGCAGAAAATGGCTTAAGTAAATAACGTAGGATGCGGGCGATACTTTCAAACCAGGCATGCGTACTACCAATTTCTTCAGTAGGTGATTTATTATCTATTAAGCGAATCATATAATCTTAAAGATAAAATGAATGAGGATTAAGATAATAAGGAAATTTTCATGTATTGAATGAAATTTTGTCACATGTTGTAGCACAATACCAAATTCCAATTCGGCTTGGTTGTCACATAAACCAAGCCGAATTGGTGCAGATTGGTGAAATAAGCTCCAAACCGTCTCAATACGATTTTTGTGATTTATTTTTTATTATTTATCTATTTAAATTTTAACCAGAAATTAAATGGTACTACTTATAACATGACTTGGTCAAAGTGAAATCATCAACAATAAGTCGAGATGGCCCAGTGGTAAGAACGCGTGAATCTTAACCGATGAACGTGGGTTCAAACCCGGGCAAGCACCTCTGAATTTACATGTGCTTAATTTCTGTTTATAATTCATTTCGTGCTTTTCGGTGAAGGAAAACATCGTGAGGAAACCTGCATGTTTCTAATTTCATCGAAATTAGAAACATGCCCGCACTGGAGCAGCGTGGTGGAATAAGCTCCAAACCTTCTCCTCAAAAAGGGAGAGGAGGCCTTAGCCCAGCAGTGGGACATTTACAGGCTGTTACTGTTACTTATAACATCTAATTTATCTTTAAACATTACGCCAAAGATTTCGCAAATTAAAATGAGGACGAAAATGAAAGAGCTCCTATAATGGATACTCTTTCCAGATGGTGCACTAATAATCATATGACGCTAAATATAGAAAAGTGCTTTGTAATAAGTTTTACACTGAAAAGATCGAAAAAAGTACTTTTTGATTACACTATAAACGAAAACATACTTTCACGCAAATCCACCGCAAAAGACCTGGGAGTAATATTTGACGAAAAACTCTCTTTTAGGGATCATTACGAGTACATAATTAACAAGAGTAACAGATTGTGTGGATTCATAAGCAGGTGCACTAAAAGTTTTAAAAGGCCTAAAACTACTATACATCTTTACTGTTCCATAGTTCGCAGTATTTTAGAATATAACTCGGTTATATGGTCACCTACTATATCTACTGGTGGTAGGGCTTTGTGCTACTGGTGGTAGGGCTTTGTGCTACTGGTGGTAGGGCTTTGTGTTACTGGTGGTAGGGCTTTGTGTTACTGGTGGTAGGGCTTTGTGTTACTGGTGGTAGGGCTTTGTGCAAGCCCGTCTGGGTAGGTACCACCCACTCATCAGATATTCTACCGCAAAACAGCAATACTTGATATTGTTGTGTTCCGGTTTGAAGGGTGAGTGAGCCAGTGTAATTACAGGCACAAGGGACATAAAATCTTAGTTCCCAAGGTTGGTGGCGCATTGGCTATAAGCGATGGTTGACATTTCTTACAATGCCAATGTCTAAGGGCGTTTGGTGACCACTTACCATCAGGTGGCCCAAATGCTCGTCCACCTTCCTATTCTATAAAAAAAAAAACCTAACTATGCCACTCACTGTGAAAAGATAGAAGCCGTACAGAAAAGGTTTTTACGATTGCTCAGTTTTCGCTATCAGTACGGACGTAAACTCGAATACTACAATGACAGGCTTAGTCATTTTAAATTGCAAACACTAGAAATGCGTCGTGACTGCAATAACTTAGTATATTTGCATAAAATAATACACGGTGTTATTGATTCACCCTTGCTTTTAAGATCCATCAACATAAACACTAACTTTAAATACCGACACCCTAGAATATTTACCCTGGACGCATACAATAACAACATATCATATCATAATCCTATCGGTCGTATTTGTCGCGCATATAACAAAATTTTTCTCGAAAAAGACGCGAATGATGGTATTGACATTTTCAACAATAACCTAAATCTATTTAGAAAACAATTGGTTTCAATATTTTCAATTAACAACTAATAATAGTGATTAAATCTATTTTCTTATTCATTATTTAGTTCCTCATTTCAACATTTCATAATTTCATTTTATTTTTCATTGTCATAACTTGTTCATATTTTTCTGTATAATTTTTTCTTTTCATTTATTGTAAACGTTTTTTGTAAAGTGTACAATGTATTCTCAAGTGCTGATGTTATTTGATTTTTATAAGTGAAATATTTCGTCTACAATCTGTGTTCACATAGTTGTTGGGTTATAACTTAGCTTGCTTATAATGTTTACTTATATATTAAATGTGTCTTTAGTTATAATCTGTTTTGTGGACCATAAATAAATAAATAAATGGATCAAGATAATTGATCATACCAAAGAAATGTTTCATTTATACATAAAAAGATCCTCTTGACCTAAAAAGAAAATCTGAGATCTCAAAAGTTACTGAAAATATTGTGGAAAATTAAAAAGCGTACGTTGTAATAGTATTTAATTTGACAGCCTCCTTGGACTGTGGCTGGATATCTTTCTTTTTTTTTTTATGTTATCGGTAGGCGGTTGGATAAATAGGGCACCTGATGTAAAAAATAATAACCATTCCTCACATCGCTAATGCGCCACCAAACTTGGGAACTAACATGCTATGTCCCTTGTGCCTGCAGTTACACTGGCTCACTTACCCTTCAACTGTTTCAACTTAAATAATATGTTCGGATATCGTGTATTAAATGATACAATACTCTGAATAGTCTCAAAGTAATTTTTTGAATTTTTTTACAAAACATTCTGCTTCGTAAATGCAGATGCATGGCAACATTGAGAGATGAGATAGTTTTAATTATTTTCTGGGTATTGTTAACATTTTAGACATTTTTGACAAGAGTAGATACGTCATCAGCAAACATGATACACTTATGTTTGTATATTTGATAGATCATATTTACTGGTGATAGGGCTTTGTGCAAGCTCGTCTGGGTAGGTACCACCCACTCATCAGATATTCTACAGAAAAACAGAAGTAGTTGGTATTGTTATGTTCCGATTTGAAGGGTGAGTGAGCCAGTGTAATTACAAGCACAAGGGGCATAATATCTTAGCTCTCAAGGTTGGTGGTGCATTGGCGATGTAAGCGATTCTTAACATTTCTTACAATGCCAATGTCTATTGGCGTTGGTGACCATTTACCATCAGGTGGCCCATATGTTCGTCCGCCTTCCTATATATATATATATATAAAATAAAGAATCATTGAACTCTATTCGCAGTCGATGAAGATATAAAGTCCCTTAAATTGATTAATTCTGAAAATTTAAAAAAAGAACCGTCAAACAAAGTATTACAGTAATTAATAATATGATCCACAATTTTTATCCGCAGCTTCGATTCATATATTTAATTATAGGTTGTAATTGCGCGGAATATTAATGGTGCTTCACACTTAACGACGCTTGAATATCCTGTATTGGGGACGTACAAATAAGAGCACGATAATAACCTGTATGGCCTATAAACATATTCATAAATATTGATGAAATAAATGCGTTGGTCTCGACTTACGCAGAACCATTGTTTTTTTTATGTTATAGGCAGGCGGACGAGCAAATGAGCCACCTGATAGTAAGTGGTCAACACTGCCTTTTGTATATACTGAAATACTAACCATTCTTTACCTCACCAATGAGCCACCAACCTTGGGAACTGAGATGTTATGTCCCTTGTTTTGTGCCTATAGTTACTCTGGCTCACTCACCCTTCAACAACACCAAGTACTGTAGTTTTGCGGTAGAATATCTGACGAGTGGGTAGTATCTACCCAGATAAGCTTGCACAAAGCCCTATCACCAGTAAATATGATCTATCAAATTTACAAACATAAGTGTATCATGTTTGCTAATGACGTATCTACTCTTGTCAAAAATGTCAAAAATGTTAACAATACCCAGAAAATAATTAAAACTATCTCATCTCTCAATGTTGCCATGCATCTGCATTTACGAAGCAGAATGTTTCGTAAAAAAATTCAAAAACAATTACTTTGAGACTATTCAGAGTATTGTATCATTTAATACGCGATATCCAAACATATTATTTATGCCACCGTGTAAATCTCTCTGCTCAAAGAGTTGTGATCGTATGATAGTTAAAATTTATAAAAGGTTGCCTTCCGATAATAAAGATGCCTTATTTAATATTCAAGAAAAAATTACACAACTTTGACTTTGTTGGTTGACAGATGCTTTTACTCTGTAAAATAATTCCTACAATAAACGTCAAACATTTTTATTTATTAATTTTATAAATGTAATTATAATTATATTTTGCTTTTTAATTTAATAGTTAATTTTCGTTAAAATATTTGCATGTCATAAATATAGGGTCTAAACATGTATATTATGCTTAAAGCAAATAAATTGAATTGAATCCTTACAAGATGCAGTAATATCAATTCTAAGACATTAATTTCTGGATCTACAGATTTATTTAGTTACAGTGGTAACTGACAACCAGAGGCAGTTAGTAAAAGTAATTTATTAAAAATTCCGACATACGAAATATATATTTGCCGCCAGAACAAAATGATGGTAGAAGCTACCTGCCATAAGCCTATGGTATACGTATTACGCATATGGTAGTCGAGCATAGAAAGAGACCTTAAGAAAGCCCATTTGCCAAAATAAACAACCCAAGATCATCTGACTTGGTGCAGGATAGTGAGGAGACGGGCTCAAATAATAGGATTAGGAGAGGATGAAAAAGAAACTGTAGATATGTATTGATGATAGAATCCACCACTTCTACGGAAAACTTTACGAGAATCCTTTCAGCCGTGGAGCGTGATTCATTAAAAAATATCAGAACATGCAAAGTTTCGCGCTTACAACATCACTAGGAAGTAAAGTATCAAGGGTTAAAGTTATAACTTTAATATGCTTGGTACATTGAAAATGCTCGTCTGCCAAATTTTAGCATTTTTGCTCTCAAAAATGCTGATTTTTACAGTATAGGCGTTTAAATGTTCAGGATTGATCCAAATCGGTTGAACCGACAAACAAACTTGGTCACGTTTTATAGATTTTATAATCGGTCATTCCTGGAGCGAATCCAAGCGAACTTGTTTAGTTTGCGGTATAAGTTATAAGAGGAAGGGATAATACATAGATATGTATGTTTTGATGATACTCACACTATACATTTTACAATAGAAATATATATATCAATTTAGATTTCAAAAGATTTCAGAAATTTCTAGTTAGACGGAGTTCAAATTCAAACGAGGCGTGAAGAGGCATCTTGCGGGCCGGCAAGGCGGGGACGGCTAGTACAGAACATTCTTCCCGACTGTACTGGCCGTCGTCGCGTTTGGACTCTACTACCACTTACCATCAGGTGGAGTAGAGTCATTTGCCATCCCGGGCATGTAAAAAAAAAAAAGTTAAGTAAACATTGTAAAATCTTATAAAACACTTGTGTTGGACCATTACAAGCTCGTAAATATCCCACTGCTGGGCAAAGGCTCATGTTAACTAGTGGACTTGGAGCATCTTCCACCACGCTGCTCTACTGCAGATTTTCAGAACACAAATTTTATATATTTTATATATAATCAGAATTGTAAGAGGATTTGAACTAGTGACTTCAATTAAAAGCCCCATGGTATCGATAAGTTCATCTCGGGTTTTGGATTTTATATGCTGTGCTTGACGCTAATAAATACGAAAGCAAACTGTTTTGAGAACCAAAATGGATTGTATAACTCTCATACCCTGTAATGATACAGAATTTGTGAACACTGGACATATCATTACGGTGTTTTGCTCACCACCATAATGATTTCGAAGGTGTAGTGGTAAGTTTAATGAACGTACAGATTTATTGTATGTCTTATTGGTAGATTTTTTTATGTACGAGCAGGAGGCTCCCACCGCCCATGGAAAATGACTACCACCGCCCATGGACATCTGCAACATCCGAGGGCTTGCAGGTGCGTTGCCGGCCCTTAATGAATGAGTATGCTCTTTTCTTGAAGATCGCTATGTCGTATTGGTTCGGAAAAGTCGCCGGCAAAAGCTTCCACAGAGTGATTGTGCGAGGCAGGAAATGCCCTAAAATTGCGCTGTTGTGGATTTCCAGACATCGAGGTGGTAAGGATGGAATTTAGAGTTCTAAAGATTGTATAATGATATGATATAAAACTACTAAGCATTATAATAAAGACAGTCATGTGTTTTGTTTTTGTTTGATTAACTTGTCTCCCTTAACTCCTACCTTAGAAATGAAATAACAGTCATTTGTATCGACGCAACTTCCTCTCAGCTTATTATTTGGTATATATACAGCAGTATTACGGTTAGTGGAAACGAATCCTATAACTTAAGTCGGGTCTACACCAACGCTTTCTTTTGCCAAGAGAGTGAAAACTTTAGCCAGGCTGCCTCGAAGATCTTGTTTTATTTTGTTTCCCGTATTCCGATGCGATTTGAATTTAATTTTCGTACTGCTTTTATTACTTATTCATGTTTTATCAAATTCGTGACCCATATTTTTATGAAATGAGATATTTAACGTTCAAGACAATTTTAATCTATTAATTTTACGTCAGTGTTTTAAAATCGTTGAAATATTTTTGCAAACATATAGTATACTAGCTGCCCGACCCGACTTCGTACGGATGAAATAAGGATTTTATACCGAGATTCAATTGTCTATTCAGCAATGCTGTTAATGCCTCGTACGACACGTTTAAACGTTTAAACATTTCGTTATATTTCTAAAACTATTGTTTCAATTGTAATGTGTAAAAGGCATTTAAAGGCAATTTTAAAGTGTCAAACGTTTAAAATGGATATGAAAAGGTTTAATACTTTGTTACTATTGAACAAAACTAAAGTTGTCCTTATTTATCCTCCTTTTTATAAACATAAAATTACTCTGAGCTGTTTATGTAAAGTATATGGTCATATGTATATGGTCTAGCTGATTTAATAGATATTCTGGAAGATCTACAAATCTCAAATATTAAAAAACTTTAGAAACTTTTATATCTCATTTACTCTCCAACTACGTCTCCGTCTCAAAAACATCATATCCGACCTTATAAACTAAAATAATACAAAAGTTCCATATCAGATTAGCAATTTTTATATGAAACCGGAAAAAACAAACAAAGAAAACTAACCTCATATTACAAGGAGCAGTTTTGGGTAAGGTTATGGTTTTACTTTCCGCAGAGAACACAATAATTTCTAGTGTATCCTACGTGCAAACTCAGGATAAACGTACATTTTTCTTAATAGCACAACGTGAGTCGGGCGTAGATAGTCGAAACTACCATTAGAAATATATGTAGCCGTTTTACACGTCACTGTCGCAAAGGATTATATTTTCTTTTTTTTTATTTATATTGCTCAGTTATTTATTCTGAATGACCAGTATACCAAAATGAATAGTTTTTTTTTCTATATTTATTTACATGTATAATGTGAGAAAATAAAAGCCTGTAAATGTCCCACAACGAGACAACGGCCTCATTTCCTTTTTAGTAGGAAGTTTGAAGCTTTAGAGCTTATTCCATACTACAGGTTGATACTGATGATGGATAACCACATAAGGAAAAATTTCATCCGTAACGTTTCTTCATTGACGGACACGGAATTAAAAACATAAATAAAGCAAATGAATTACTGGGTTTGGACGCGCAATCTTCGGTATCAACCTACTAGTTTACTATAATTTTATAGTAAATTAAGATCAACTAGAATGTAAATAAAACTAAATACATGTAAACTATTTAATTATAATCAACTAACGCCATCTTTTATTAATTCTCAACTTAATTTCCACCAAGCTGAAATTACTTTGCATCCTAAGCTCGTTAGTGCCTGCTTGTCCTTGCTTTGATTAATTGCCTCATCAGCGGAACACGTTAGACACTTCATTTTACCTCAAGCAAAGACTTTTATTACAGCGACTAACTTATGCATAGCGACTCGGAATTACAGTTTCTTAATGACGCGTGTTTAATCTTCTTGTAGTTTATCTAAAGTATCCATTACTTATAATGTTTATAAAGCTAAATTTTTGATAAAGAAAACTTGACCTTATCAGAAGAGGAGTTCTCGGCCCAACAGATGGACATAAACTGTCACTATGAGTAAGAAGTTTCCAGACGCGCATTAATCCCTACTACAGTAAAAACACATTTAGAAGATTAACAATAAAATAGTTACGTTAAATTCAAATTTATAAGCCATTGTTTCAATAGATATATGAGGCGATAAAACTTTAGAAATGGCTTTTTGCATTCACTATGAGAATTAAATACGTTATAAGGATTTTTTAGTAGTATTTAAGTTTAATATGAATCGCGTATAGGGAAATTATGAATGATTTAGTCGCATTTCTTTGTCTTATTTACACATACATACATATATTATCATACAAATTTAAGGACTGTTAGCTTTTAAAAAGTACCAGACAGGTGTCACGTTCACAACGGCCCGGATTGTTATTTTAAGAAAAAAATTCTTAGCCAAATCTTTATTCTATCGCTCATAACCGAATTATTTATTAATTTGTTCATATTTCATGAAATCGTAATTAATCTATTATTTTATTTTAATTATTATTTGTTATTAATAATATTATTTTAGTTGCTACCGTCTCAACAATCTGCTATGTAATAGTTTTTAATTTACTTATTTGTGAAGACTTGATCGGTTTGTGTTTTTTTTTTGTGATAATATTATGTTTATTATGTAACTTTTTTCTTCTTAATAATAAATAAATAAAAAACTCCTTTTAATAACGTAGATGTTTATATTATCAAAGATGTACAACATATTAAATTCCGTTAACGTGAATTCGCTTCGTTTTTCATGATTAAGCTAAAACAAAATTCGTGTAAAATCAGTCCATTTTTGTTTCGGTGAAGTTTTGTTTTCAGTTTACAAAATACGAATTCCCTTTTCCGTTTAACGATTATTTAGCGCCAGCAATTATTGTAAATATGTTTATTATGTTTGGTATTTTTGTTTTAAGATCGGTTCAACAAAACATGCATTAAAGCGGAAATTAACCAGTGACCAAAAAAATATTTGGATCTTAACAAAATACATTGATTAATGTCTTCGTAAATACTTGGACTTACTTAATAATTTTTTAAATATATTATTTGATTTATTTATTTTTTAATATATAACTTGGCGGAATTACAAAGAGAATGTGATCACCACCGTGTGTTCGGCACTATAAGAACGTTTCGCCATTTCTTATATCCAATTAGGCCACCAACCTTGAGAACATTTCAAATGAGTGAGTGGTACTTACCCTGACGGGCTTTCCCAAATCCCTACCATCAAGATTATCACAGTAACGGTAGTCAAACTTCTTTGATACTATAAATTCTTATCAAAATAAATAACACTTAAACATTTTCTGTAAATGATTACTACTTTTCAATTTAAGCCTTACAGATGTTACAAGGTATTTGAGTTAACGCTTGAAAGAGAGATGTGAGGCGTGTGTTAAGATGAATTAAAGCGTTACGGGCGGATAGACAAATTGGTTCAACAGAAATTCAACATTATTTTTCCATTACAATATGATTAAAACGTTCGCTTTTTTATTTTACGGAAACATTCATTGTGCAATAACACTGTTAATAAACGATAGTATTATATATACCATTCATGATTTTTTTTCACGAGTATTTGTTGTGTTAAGCGCTTGAAATATCCTTCAAAGAGTGCTCCAAAACTATTAATTTCGAAATGTATGCAGAAATAATATATCAATATAAGTTTGAGATAATAAAACAAAATATGGTTCCTTTGAAAAGGATGGATGGAACGACTTCCAAATAGTAAATAAATAAATCAATTAAAATGTCCTCATTTAGTATCAACTATATTTGCATTCTCCTGCAATACCAAAAGTGGTAATTAATCGCACTGGATGCGGTGCAATTCAGAACTGACGTTGTTATAGGGTAACTATTTGTATCACAACCCAATTACGATGTTATATGTATCTCTTATACACTAGCTCACTCCTCGTCAAACTAGAACACAAAAACACTAATTATTTCTGTTTAGAGTACCAACCACAAGTACCACCAAAACAATATTCTGTCCATTGTACTGTCCACCTCGACCTAAATAATCGAATGTTAAAAAAAAATGAATACAAATATTGTAAAACCTGTTAATAATTAGCGTTTTTTCTCTAAAGTATCTTGTCTAAATAAGGGACAAGTCTATATATCATAATATTTCAAATGCTATGATTTATAAATTGCGTGAAGTTTTAATATTTATTTATTATTTTATCGTTAAGCCTCGTAAGTTTTAAATAACGATACATCTAACGGGAGACCATTTGTAACTCGCTGACGCGACACGACAACGACTGTGAATACTAATTAATATATATAACCAACTAATGATTTAAGGAGACGCCTGACACTAGGTAAGCTGGCTGCATACTAACGCTGGTACTCACCGCTCGTAACAGTTTTTGTTAGAAGCTTTATCGGGTAGTACGGCGTGGCGAGAGCGTGTCATAAATCTGTAGAACTCCACCGCGCGCGAGCCTCAACATCATGCCTTTGTATCAGCCATAGATGACTTGCCACCCAGTCTGGTAAGTACCATTGATAGCGAACGACTGAGTTGTCAGTGGCTTTCTTCTACGAGACAGTCATTGCACTAAAGTGGCATGTGAATAGAAGCTTCGTCAATGAGGTCACATTGTAGGCATAGAGAAATTTGCATTCTAAGCTAGACCAAGGAGGCAGTCAACTAGCCTGCCTGTAACACCTTTAAAAACTAACAATATTCCAAGTTTAAAAAAAAAGATCACTCGCGCTCAGTTGTAACAAAACAGCCTACATTTGAAAACCGTTTAAACTATATGGCTTAAAACATAACAAACAAAATTGAATCTTATCGCGATAGTTGAAAGGTGTTTTTTCCAATTTAACATACCAACAACCATTTTACAGAAGCGTCACGTATGGAATGTTTCATTTTTAATTGTTATTTGTTTTGCCGCAGATGAAAACATGCCACGCTGTAACATTGTTTTACCTTGAATACTGCAAGACTTAATGTTTTTTTTTTAATTGAAATAACGCGCCTGTAATTTTTTGAGGAGATAAAACACGGTTATTTATTCTACGATTAGTAAATACTGCATCGAGAATATAATGATCCAAATCTACGGCTGTGAAATTCAAGTTAAGAGATAACCTTTATATATATTTATTGGTACTATATATTCTTTTTAATTTTACATCTTTTGAATTTAGAATCCTGTTAATTAATTTATATCGCTTTAATTCTTTTTCTTATCAACTATTATTAATTATTATAATTATATTTCTTATTATTTATTATTCTTAAAATTATATACACATATTTTAAAAAAGTTAAACATTTTCTAACCAGTTATTATATATTTTTTCTATATTATACATTCCCGACCAAAGTCCTACAATTATTACTGATAATAGTAGGGCTTTGTGCAAGCTTCTCTGGTTAGGTACCACCCTCTCACCAGATATTCTACCGCAAAACAGCACTTCTTGGTATTTTTATGTTTCGTTTTGAATGATGAGCCAGTGTATTTACAGACACAAGGGACAAAACATCTTAGTTTTCAAGGTTGGTGGCGCATTGACGATGTAAGCTACGGTTAACATTTTTGGTGATTACTTACCTTCAGGTGGCCCATATGCTCGTCCGCCTACCTATACTTTACAAATAAAAAATATAACACACCGGTATTTATCTGGCGATAGACGGGTATCACATCTATTATTCTACCGCCAAACAAATTACTCTATAAAGTTGTGTTCCGATTTGAAGCGCAAGTGAGATAGTGTCATTAACAAAGAATGAGCATGACCAACTTAGATCTCATAGTTGCCACCATATTGATTCAAACGGGTCTATATTTCTGAGAGCTGCTGTATTTATACAGTAACAGTACAGTAACAGCCTGTGAATGTCCCACTGCTGGGCTAAGGCCTCCTCTTCCTTTTTGAGGAGAAGGTTTGGAGCTTATTCCACCACGCTGCTCCAATGCGGGTTGGTGAAATACACATGTGGCAGAATTTCAGTGAAATTCGACACATGCAGGTTTCCTCACGATGTTTTCCTTCACCGTCAAGCACGAGATGAATTATAATAACAAATTAAGCACATGAAAATTCAGTGGTGCTTGCCCGGGTTTGAACCCACGATCATCGGTTAAGATTCACGCGTTCTTACCCCTGGGCCATCTCGGCTTTTTATAGCTGTATTTATAGGAAAAGCTAACCAATTACCATCAAATAGCCTTTGGGCTTCTGATACAGAAAATACAAGTACAACAGAAAAAATGGTAAATAAAACGCAAGTTTTGTGTTCGCTTCTCGTAATAAAGTTTACCTACATTAAAGGCGTTAAACTATAATCAGAACATTTCTTAAAAGGTACTTCGCCAACAAGCATTCTTTACACCCTAATGTGGGATGGACCAGTAAAATAGCTAACATATAATCCATGAAGGAGAAATACGAGGACAAATATTACATGCGCTTATTTAAACGTACGGGCAGCAACTGTAAGTGACCAAGACTTTTAAAACTTCAAAAAAGATGGAGGCGATCGATAACACGACTTAATTTTTTAACTTCCTCGATATTTTCGCCTCATAATTACTTCTCATCTTGACCAAAATATTATATCTACCGAGTAGTTTCACTTTAATTGCGAAAAAGTCCACCCAATGAGAAATTAGTTGTTCCTTTTTCCAATTTATTGTGTGTATCTTCGCCGCTTGATAAGCGATTCTGATTCTGATTATAATGCAGCTGTTACATATCGAGAGTGCTTCCTTTAAAATTGGAAAAAGTCCACACCATTTTTGCCACATCTAATTCATCGTATAAATAATGGTTATTCAATAACAAAAATCATTTCAACCTTAGTATAGATATCAATTTAATAAAGTACCCTCATTCTGCATCAGTCGTATCTTCTAGTCGAGTGGAATCAGGGAAAAGCGCTTCAGCTCTAAGTGCTAACAGTTCCGTATCGTTCATTTTGTTTAGTTGAACCGCTTTGAAATAAAATATATACGTTATTGTTCTAAGGGGTACTTTATTTGAGTTTGGAATTAAAATCGAATTGAAATGTTAGAAATGAGGGGTTACGTTAACTTAAGGAACGGATGTGTATACACAAGTCCCACTTGCTACAATAATATATTTTATGTATTCAATTTAATTGGCCGTGAAAATTTAAAGTAATACTCTAGTAATTCATCCCATGCTCGACGGTGGAGGATACTTTGCCCCACGTGTAACAAATCCACTAGAGCAGCTTGGTGGAATAATCACGTGATAGAAATTACACATTAACATAGAAACTATGACACGATGACACCTTTGGGTATCGTATATGAACATAAAAGTGGGAAGTGGGCCACCTGATGGTAAATGGTCACTACCAACATTTACACACATTCGCGAAGCAAGGACATCTTAGTTCTCAAGGTTCACCAATCCTTGTGCCTGCAGTAACACTCACTCAAATTTCAAACTACAACACAACATAACAAAGTATTGTTGTTTGGCTATAAACTCAATATATAATAATTTATTGCATCAATTCGATCTCGTTAGAAGAACGTCAATAAGATAAAAAAGATTAAAATGTTTTTTTCTTATTGCCATCTCTAGTGACGGATTGTTTCCTAGATAATCGGATTAGGATTCAACGGAAACAGTGCCAGTATTCGTCTTCTTTTCTATTATTCAAGCTGCCAGTATTCTTACCACCATTCTACGATGATACAAACTATCGTCGAATTCGAGTCGAGTCGTCGCTTATAATTAGCTTATAATAAAGTTTTTATAATTATTACATACTTTTTTAAATTCCCAATACAAACAATACATATTTAACTTAAATAAACGATAAATAGAAAATTAAATGTCCTGGAAAAAACAAACACAATAAAGTGATTAAAATCAATAAAGACGAACGTCAGTTAGAAATTATTTATTCAAGAGTTTGTTTTCGAAATATAAAGTAACAACTTCGTAATTTCAATTAAATCCGGCCCTTCCTTTGACTTTCAATTTGATTTGAAACCAAAAATGTACAAATGCCCATTTCTCAATTTGTAAGTTCGTTCGAATTGTGTTTAATTACTGTTCTTCATTTATATTTGATGTTCATCGTTAATTTATACAATAACAGTATAAGCATATTTGATACCTGGGGCGTTTAAAGCGAAGTGAATAATGTTAATTGTTATTTCGTAAAACAAACCTGATTCGGAAAATGTATTTGTATTACACGATAGAAAGTATATTATAAACATTGTATAATGATAGGCTTAAAGCAAAAAGAAAACAGGTTTCACGTATTATTATATGATATATTTTGAGAGGTAAGCTATACACGGTACACTTTTAAGGACCAAAATCACAGATAACATTAGGCACAGATGCTAAAAGACTAAAATGTACATTCTAGAATGTTATACCTAACGTATATAACCCGAGATGGCCCAGTGGTTAGAACGCATGAATCTTAACCGATGATCGTCGGTTCAAAACCGGGCAAGCACCACTGAATTTTCATGTGCTTATTTTGTGATTATAAATCTCGTGCTTGATGGTTAAGGAAAACATAGTAAGGAAACCTGCATGTGTCTAATTTCACTGAAATTCGGCCACATGTGTATTTAACCAACCCGCACTGAAGCAGCGTGGTGAAATAAGCTCCAAAACCTTGTCCTCAAAAAGGGAGAGGAGACCTTAGCCCAGCAGTTGGTCATTCACAGGCTGTTACAGTACGGTTACGGATATCTAGTGTTGCCAAGTAATGGCAATTTTATTTCAAAACTGTTTAGTTTATATTATATAATATAATGTGTCCATTAAATACATATCTAAATAAGAGGTATATATAAGTAAGAGGTAAATGGTATACAAAGACACATTTAAATGCGTAATACACAATTACCTAAGGATATAATAACAGTTGTCAAACGCTATGATATTTAAGCGCTAACAATAACGATATTTTGTGAAAGCGATCAGTCGAGCGGAAACAGGAATTCCACCGACCAAGATTATACTAATTCAATCATTATATACTGAATATTATATAATAGGCTTACTGGATATATGATATGAACAATTATTCATGTAATTTATAGTTTATTTTATGAAAAGTAAGTGAGCTGGTTATTATTACAACTATTATAACATTTATATAATAATTAATATATTTTTACATATAGGTAACAGCCAACTGATAAACATATTTAAATATATAAATAAATTTTAAATACATAATACTTACTTTTTTATATATTTATTTTAAAGTATATTATACTATATTCACTGTAAAGTCTCAGCTTAGATTGTATTTTTAAAAATGGTATATTAAAATAATCTAACTTATATTTTATGACGTCACTGTTGTTCGAATGTACCAATTATTGTATTTTGGAAGTCGTAGACTCGATGTGGCTTTTAGATCGCCAACATAATCTCACTGGCTATCCTATTTGTGACGTCACACTGTATAGTGTTTACAATATAACTATCTTTTTTTACTATTTCCGACTTACTTTAAATATTACTTGCTTCAATTCTGTTTTTATTACTATATAGACTACACAATTATATGACGGAGCTGTTGGCGTGGTTGGCAGATACTTGATCTCCTGAGACTAGTTGTAATTATCTATATAAATATGTATTTACAAAAGAAAAGTAGTATATGTAGTATATTAGTTGTCTGGCTTCCATAGCACAAGCTCTGCTTAGTTTGGGATCAGATGACCGTGTGTGAATAACGTCCCAGGATATTGTTATAATTAATTACGCGGATGGATACAATTATGATGCGGACTGCCCAAGATCGGGATGGTTGGCGTTCTATGGGGGAGGCTTTCGTCCAGCAGTGGAAGGCAAAAGGCTGAAAAAAATACATAATTATTACTTCATTCCTGGTCGGAATAAAATATATAATTAATGTTAATGGTAATTATTGCTTATTAACAAAATCGTTAAGGAAATATCATTGACTACTAACTTTTACCAATCAGAAATTCTACTTACATTTGATTAAGCATTTCAAAATGAAACTGCATAGAAGGCAGATAAAAATTGTATCTAATATGTCGGCGTCAAATTGAAATTCGTGTAGTCAGAATAAATCGCAACTCGATTTTTTTTATCTCTTATTGAAAGAGTGTAGGCAGGGACGTCCGTTCAAAATTATTGATATTTGGCTGTAAAATACTTATAACGGAGTTTTACCTTGTCACCAGCAAATATTAAAAATACAAATTAAAGAAAGGCTACTAATATTACCACCAGGTAATATTAGTAGCCAGTTTTAGCCAGTGGGTATGTAGCACCCACTCAAATTATAGTACATATATATATATATATATATATATATATATATATATATATATATATATACACACACAATACTAAGTATTGTTGTGATCCGGCTTGAAAATTTAATGAACCATAACGGGCACAAAGAACGTAAGCTCATTGACTATGTAAGGAATGGTTATTATTTCTCACTGTGCCAATATCAAGCGGTGATAACCACTCAGGTGGTGATGAATGTCAAAATAACAATCATTTTTATTAAAAAGATTAAACAAGTGTATAAAAAAGAAATGCCATAAATGATATTTTTCAAAAAAATATTCTTTGTTTACTTTTCGACATTTTTTAATAAAATAGACCTAAGATAGTATGTTTATTTATTAATGTAGTATTTAGTCCAACAAGTATTTGGTTTCAAATACCTAATGTACATAGGTAAACTTTTCATTTTCTAAAAGCCGCTCGCCTGTTAACGTTGTCGTAAAGAAAAATATTCTATAAGAAATAACTTCTAAAGCGTTTTAATATTACACAACAAGATACAAGCAAATCAGTTTCTTATGTCCAACATATAAATGTTATTAAGGTATAAAATCATAACTATTATAAGTACTATATTTGAAAAATTATATAACTCATATAGCGCTCTGTATCTTGGTCATATAATCTGGATAAACTGCGAATTTCATAACTAGATATACGTATGTATGTTTATTTTATGAGAGTGACGGATTAGAGAGTGCATCTGTGTTTGCGCACACACTTACGCACTATCCTTGGCAGTTAACTAAGGGCACCCAAGCACTAGATAGTCAGTGCCGGCTCCACCAGATAACCACTCCCGGCGGCAGCCATTACAACGCGACTGATTGCACGGCAGCCTATTCGCTGCGTGCAGCCAGAGCGAGTGTAGAAGAATATCTCCGCGCACTTGTTGTAGCACCCAGACGTATATTATGTTCCGTTCTTATTTTTTCCAAAAGGTTATCAAGCGATTGCACTGACACTCTCGTGTAGTTAAAAAACCGGTCTGGGTATGTACGAACATGCTGAAAATAGGTATGAAATAAGCCTTTTGAGTGCCGTTCTGGAAAAAGAGGATGAATCCAAGCTTTTCTTTGCTTTGCCTTTTTTACAAATAGGTAAAAAAATATAAGATCTTCCACGTCCATATCGTTCAACGAAAGGATCACAAATGGCCGTCGATTGGCTACTACTATAACTGACTGGTCAAATAGTTTGGTCGCCACAGCCTGGCTGCCCAGCCAGGCTGCCTAGAGCGTGGGGGCCTAATCTCTCTTGAAATTGCCTGCCGTGGTCGAAATCGGTCAGGAGAACACAGTCTCTGAGCTGCTGTGTATCACCATTACGATAAAGTTTTGCTTCCCCGCAAAATCTTTGTATATCATGGCTATCACGGCTTTCATCAAACATACTCTGTGACGTCAGTTACTTATTTTACCTCGTAATAAAATACCTATCAATATATTTATTGCATATTTATAATACGTCTTGTTAAAACGATCTATTTCATACTTTATATCTGAAAATGAATATTCAAGTTGATGTAAACTGAAGTTTTGGAAGTACGCCTTCAATCTTCTAGTTTCGACTAAATAACGACACGTGACCCACATTGTGCCCAATGATAACACACAAGTGTCCCATGGCTGGGATAAGGCATCCCCTCACCTTAAGAAAATATTTGAAGGTTATTCTACCAGGCAGCTCCAGTGCGTGTCAGTGTATATATGTAAATGTGGCGGTATATCAGCCGACGAATAGTTTTTCGAGACATGTCTTCTTGTACCGCTGGGATGAATTTTAAAAAGAATTTATGCATATGAAAATTCAGTTATAACGGATTTTTTGTTGTTTGCAACAAAGCATTCTATCTATTGGTCCATGTTAGTTAAAATCCCCCTGTGGTGTTTTGTCGAGGTTAGATAAAATCAAATTGGCATCAAACTCCCAGCAGTAATCGCATCTGGTCCTTCAATTGCATAACAAAACATTTACCATTCCAACAATCGTCTTTTCTCGGTACACTAAAATACAATTACTCGGCTCGGTCTCAAGACGCAGAGACCGCAGGACTAGTTTATAATAGTGTTAGTAATTTGCTCAATATTTAATCACTATATACTATAAAACAAAGTCCTCCTGTCTGTCTGAATGTGACAAAGCATAGAAAGTTTTTCATACGTTTTTCACAAATGGAGTGCTTCATGAGGAAAGTTTAGGTGAATAATTCATTATGGTTTTGTGTAAATTGATTGAAAATGACAATGATAGTTAATAGAAACCCATACCGACTTTACTCGCGTGCGCCGCGTAAACCAATAATTATATGTATATAAACATACGTATCGTTATACGATATAAACGTTTTTTGTGGGTCTATATTATACCAATAGCTGGTAGCTAATGATACAATAAAAGCTACTACTAAAAAACTAATATTGTTACGCAAGGCATTATGCAAATCGCCTATGTTAGCACACTAATAATTCATTAACTAAAAAAATCGTCAAATTGTTAAACTGCTATCTGATTTGCATTGTTAAGCTTCAAGACGTCGCTTCATCATGCAATCTAAATTTAGTAGCTTTGAATTCAGTTACTAAAGACTTGTAATTTAGTTGCGATTACGTTAAATTAAAATAAAACTGTTTTTTTTGCATTTTACTCCACCATTATCCCATTCGTCGAAGTAGTGTGTATAGAAAAGGATTTAACAGTGTGGCAATGACAGTGATTTAGCACGCAAACAAGCTGACACGACTCGGGTGCCAAGAATAAAAATAATGTTGATATTTTGTTAGAATTAATATATAATAAATAGTGACTTTCGACATACTGTGACATTTAGTTAAGTTAATATCCAAATAATTAAAAGTTTACTTTAACTTTTTTATTCTAATTAGTATAACAATATTTGTTATGATGACGTCTTCTTGACTGATGTCACCCATGGCGTATATTCTCAAGGGAGAATAGACTCCAATTCTATTATACACGAGGCATATTGTAGTGCACAAGTGTGTCTACAAACACAATTGCGTTCTCTATTCTCTCATTCTCATAATCCAATTCTAACATGAATGGAAATAGTTCACGACATAGTACTAGCTTTACGTGCTATCCCACGGGAACGTAAACCCATAGCACGGGAGTGTAAACCCATGCTATCGTTTTATCAAATATCATTTCCGTTTTATCGGGGGCTTAAAAATAAATTATCACTCGTAATCAAAACTCCTAAAAAATTCAGATGTAACTTAAAAACTCCGCTCTTTGTAATAATGACTCAAGTCTACACAAATGTAAATGAGTTCCAATTAATTCAAACCAGTGCTCGAATAACCTTCCATAAGTACAATATATGCAAGTGCCTTTTTGTGCAATTTAGATGAATGGATGCATTGTTAGTTCTCAGAACTAAACAATGAATCATGAGAATATGATTAAATTACATTTTATATTTCACACTGAATTTGTGATTTTAATAATTCAAATGAATTGCTAGTTTAAGGGTTTTAATTGTAATTCGAAATTTAAAATTCATTCGAATTTCTATTTAAAGTCACTTACGCTTGTAACCGTAACCGTAACAGCCTATGAATGTCCCACTGCTGGACTAAAAGCCTCCTCTCCCTTTTATGAGGAGAAGGTTTGAGCTTATTCCACCACGCTGCTCCAGCGTGGGTTGGTGGAATACACATGTGGCAGAATTTCAGTGAAATGCAGGTTTCCTCGCGATGTTTTCCTTCACCGTAAAGCACGAGATGAATTATAATCACAAATTAAGCACATGAAAATTCAGTGGTGCTTGCCCGGGTTTGAACCCACGATCATCGGTTAAGATTGACGCGTTCTTACCACTGGGCTTTCTCGGCTTACGCTTACGCTTGTAATCATAACTTATAAATGCGTTTGAGTTTGTTCATTTATTTATCAACTACGCTTTTGTGTCTCAACTACTCGACCATAAAAGTTTGCTACACGATGTCTGGCATACAGAAAAGGACATAGGTCTATGTCCCCCCCCCCCTCGAATACACACAGGCGAAAACTACTTTATAATATTAATCATTATTATAGGGAAGATTCGTTTGAATATGAATGTTCATATGTAAACGGAAGGTAAACGAGCAAACAGGCCATGTGATTGTAGCCATTAAGTTAATCACCTTTTCCTAGACGCTTTATATGGTGGCCCTTCTTATACCGTCAATGGCCTCCTCTCCCTTTTTGAGGAGAAGGTTTGGAGCTTATTCCACCACGCTGCTCCAATGCGGGTTAGTGGAATACAGATGTGGCAGAATTTCGATGAAATTAGGCACATACAGGTTTCCTCACGATGTTTTCCTTCACCGAAAAGCACGAGATGAATTATAAACAGAAATTAAGCACATGAAAATTCAGAGGTGCTTGCCCGAGTTTGAACCCACGTTCATCGGTTAGGATTCACGCGTTCTTACCACTGGGCCATCTCGACTCAGATAATGATAAATTTGCCAACAAAAACAGGATATAAAATGTATCTTGACTATAATTACTATGGCACACTCACCATTCAAATTTGCACAGCGATTGATTTAACCATTATTACCATTATTCTACTACTGGGCCTCAAAAAGAGCTCTGGGCTGGCCTTTAGCCCAGCAGTGGGACATTCACAGGCTGTTACGGTTACGGTTTACGGTTACGGTTACTACTGGGCAAATGTATCCTGTCTTATTTGTAATGATAATTCGGTATCCAATTTTTATCGCAATAACCTATCGCATTACGAGTATAAATCAGTATATATAAATAAGTAAATATAAGAGGATATTTCGTGATATTTTGCTATCGATAACATTTAATGTATTTATGTTTTTGAATCTTGAACTATATTTACTCGTACAAAATCAAATAAAAGATTAGAAATTTTGCTTTATACCAGCCCCCCCCCCCCTTCTTAAGAGATAAGCATTTAAAAGGAATGCTATGTACGCTATTGACACTTCTTTTGTATCTGTTTTATTTCTGATGCATCAAATAATGTGTCAAATAAGTAAATAAATTAATAAGATCTCTATTTTTTTTTTAAATACAACTACACATTTTTACGCTAGCAATGAAATATCACATCATTTTTTTAATATTAAATATACAGACACTGTACAATTAAAAGTAACAGCCTGTGAATCCACCACGCTGCTCCAATGCGGGTCGATGGAATAGACATGTGTCAGAATTTCATTAAAATGACACACATGCAGGTTTCTTCACGATGTTTTTCTTCACCGTCAAGCACGAGATGAATTATAAACACAAATCAACTGTACAAAGTATGTACGTAGTTTGAATATATATTAATAATAAGTTGAAATGTGTTAGTGTTTCCCTACTCATAATACTGAGAACTAAATTAAATGACATCGACAGAAACTTGTAAAATCCAATGAAATACATGGATCGTATTTTCAAAGGAACTAAAACCGCTCTCATCCAGTCCGAACTAGTTTCAACCGGGTAAGTACCGTATCACATTTCCCTCGTATTTCTGTAGTGGATTAAACTTGTTATATTCAGTGGAATTTGAAATAACAACGGAAGGAATGATTTTTATTTTTAATGCTCTTCAGTATTGTAATAATTACTCATCCTGTGAAATACGATATATTTTGTTTCAAGTTTAAATAAATATAATTAAAAAGTAGCCGTCATGGGGCAGATGTTAAATATTAAATAAAAAAATTGATATTTAACATCTGCTCATGACGTTGCTTGACGACTGTTTAGTTAAATGTCACTCTTTCTGTCATTATTGATTTGACATTCAAAAGAAGAGGACACAGTATTATTTAAGTAACTAATTACTTTCTAAACAACAATTATAAGTGAATCCGGTAGTAGTTACTTAGTAAATATAGTTTATTATTGTTTTAATAATGTATCGTATTCGCAGTGTATGTACTTATAGGCACCACGTACAAACAAAACAGCAGCAGCGAAGAGAGAGCACGACGGTATAAGTGAGTCATTCCGTTGCCCGTCACGGCATACGTTTTACCCTAAAGGCGCTCAATACATGTTTTATGTCGAAAATATCTTTTGGTTAGCACATAAAAATAATGTAAACTCAACCTAGATCCAAAAGATATTTGTTCAAGTATCAATTTTCGCTTACTTGTGCAAACCAGTTTGCGCAGTTAAGTGCTATCGAGTTGACTTTAAAATGATGGCTCGTTTACTCGAGAGTTTACTTTATGCAATCATTGCTAACGAAAAAGTTCATCTAACAAACCAACTCACTTTCACATTTAGAGTATTAGTTAGGCTTACACTAAAGTTACACTTTACTGGTGGTAGGGCTTTGTGCAAGCTCGTCTGGGTAGGTACCACCCACTCATCAGATATTCTACCGCAAAACAGCAGTACTTGATATTGTTGTGTTCCGGTTTGAAGGGTGAGTGAGCCAGTGTAATTACAGGCACAAGGGACATAAAATCTTAGTTCCCAAGGTTGGTGGCGCATTGGCTATAAGTGATGGTTGACATTTCTTACAATGCCAATGTCTAAGGGCGTTTGGTGACCACTTACCATCAGGTGGCCCATATGCTCGTCCACCTTCCTATTCTATAAAAAAAAAAAAAAAAATAAAGGTCAAAATTACTGAGTCTAGAAGCTGAAATTTGAAACAAATATTTATTTTATAACGTAAATCTCTGGTAAGAGAAGATTCGTAAAAATAACAAAAATATTTAAAAAAAACAGAAATACCGTCGAAATACATCAAAAAACACAGAAACAGCGTGTGCGCCGCCAGGAATTTGAATAATCATATAATTATAGTAAATGCTTGGAATATACAGATTGATACTTTTTCAAACAGCAGTAAGAAAAGAAATATCATTTCGCTTCGATTACTTATCTATGAATTAAAAAAAAAGATAAACGTTACAATATCATAAATAAATGTACAAATCTATATATGGAAGAGCTAATTTAAATAAATTATGGGTGAAAACGTCATTGTTTAAACATGTGTACAAATGTTATTGACATCAGAATATAAACATTATAAATCTAGTTGAACGAACTCCCAAACGGTACATAAAAACTGAATTTTGATTACTTATCAGAATAAAGTATTGAAATAAAGTCTATGCAGAGGTCACGTCTTTACGTTCATTAACATAAGAAGCATTTTTCATTACAATAATGTACCTAATTTTATTTTTAAATCGTAGTCATTTCTATCAAGTCATTACGAATGTGGCGATTAATAAATAGAAAGAAAAACTGTTAAGCTAGACCCTAGATGCCTTAATTAATTCACCACACGATATATATACTTCGAACTAGCTTTAACAAATGAACCTATTTTCCCTTCCAATTTAGTGTAAAATATGAGCCAAGAGTAGCTACGAAAATAGTCAGGGGACAGACTCGAACTTTCTTATCGCATGTCAGTTCTTAAGAATCAATAATTTAGATTCGAAATTCAAAATACAGTAATGTACTTTAAGACGTTATTAATCTACTTTTAGCTAAATATCTACAATATTCTTATACTAACAATTAGTCATGTGTTAAAGAGTTTTAGTCAATTTTTTTTATGTAACCTGCATTCTGACTGGCATTGATATATATTAATTAAGACATATATTTATATATGCATCGAATCATTTATAACAAAAAAAAAATATGGTCTTAATTACGTAATAACACACGCTTAGTTTTGACTTTGTTCCATATATTATAGTCCAGGAGGCGAAGCAAAAAATATTAGAAATCTCGGTTTAGAGAATTTAAGAATTTTTCTCCCAAGTCTAGGATACTCACTGAACAAATAGTGTAATAGTGTAATTTACGTGAACTCAATTCAAATATACATAATACACGTAGATTCGGTGAAGCGTATTAATCGTACATCACTAAGTAGCGGCATAGTACCGGCTTTAATTAGCTGATTACGACTAATGATCATCAAGTGTGGAGCCATTCGATGTGTCAGGCCATGCGTTAAGGAGCATGCAGTTGACAACCGCTCAAATGAAACTGTATAACTCAATGTTTGACAAATTCATTATTATACATAATACTTAATCTTGTACTATGATGTTGTTTTTTTTGTATATTTTTAGTATACATTCTGATCCGAGACGGATCATTGTTAGAACCCGTGAAATTTACCAGATGATCGCGGATTCAACCCAGGTAAGGTAATTTAATCCCCAGTGATCGCGGCGAACCTGGGCAAGCATCGCTGATATTTAATGTGAAAATATCGCAAGGAAACCCGTGGGCATCGGAGGATATTTTGCCGCACCCACCAAACCAATTTCTAGAAGAGTGGTGACATAAGGCCAAAGCCAGTCAAGTGGAGAGAGGAACTTTGCTCAGAACATTTAAAATCAGTTGTTTTATATCATAAGAGATATAACGGATGAAAATCAAAATTCATAACTACAATAACTCGACACTGATCAACTTTTTTTGCAATTGGAATTTTAAAAACAATTTATAATTTGAATAATATTCGCAATCTACTCCAACAAAAACTGTTTTATTCAAATGTATTCAGTAACTACACTCTTTCTGGACATGTTGAATGTATATACTGTAAATAGAATTGTATTCAATGTTCTTTCTGTCCATGTAACTCAACTTAAGTAACGCAGTAGTGTATTTCTGTAGAGCTATTCCGTATGAACAAATTCGAAATATATCGGTGAATTCGAAATCGAAATGTCAGAATTCGACTTACGTTCGTACGCTTTATCGATGTTTGCAATCGTTGCTTTCATTTTGCGTTCGAAACGACCTTCAAATTTAAAAAAAAAGTTAAGACATTTTTATATGGTCTATAATAAATAAGTTTAAAAAAGGTATTAATGCGTACATCCCAGACGAATAGGTAAAATAAATAATACGACCTATTTCTTAGATGCATAACAAGTTATATAAGTTTTGGCAGCATCGATATATTTATGTATCAGTGCTTGGCAACCATTAAATCAAAGAGAGAGATTCATCGGCCATTTCGAACTTTTAGCGGGAAATTCGTATCTTCAAAGCCTCCGGCGAATTGGAGATTGTCCAAATAGTTTTTAAAAGTTTACTAAGTAATACGGATGATTTTTTATTACATAATATATAATAGTAAGTAATTGTTTTACTAAATGCTATATACAAAACACAACACAGCAACAAATACTTTATGCCAGCCCTAAATTACTTTTACTGGTGGTAGAACTTTGCGTAAGCTCGCCTGGGAGGTACTACCCACTCATCAGATATTCTACCGCAAAACAGCAGTACTTGGTATTTTGGTGTTCCGGTTTGAAGGGTGAGTGAGCCAGTGTAATTGCAGGCACAAGGGACATAACATCTTAGTTCCAAAGGTTGGTGGGGCATTGGTGTTGTAAGCGATGGTTAACATTTCTTACAATGCCAATGTCTATGGCCGTTGGTAATCGAATCACATAAAACATAAAATATATTTATTATATCTTCAGTATATGATATATAATCATGCAGTTTGACAGACTATAATGAACTTCTAATATGTTGTAATTTTGTAATCATTTAATTTTAATTCTATCGTAATTTTTTTATTTTTTTATTTTTATTTTTGTGCACCTCAAATATTTTACAAACTAGAGATTCGTCGCTTTGTTGGCGGGCGTTGATAACTGCATCACAGTTTTACACTATAGCAGTTATTATCGTTCACATTTTGTTTTTGATTTAATATGATAGTATAAATAAATAAAACATTTCCAAACTATTTCCATTTCAATAATTCATAAGCTGTTCATGTAGTATAATAGTCTGTGGCGAAAAAATTAACATTTTAATTCGAGTCGGAGCAAAAGTGCCACCAATCTTGGGAACTAAATATGTAAATAAATGAATAAACTAAGTTGAACACTCTTCAAACCGGAACAAAACAATTTTATTGCTGTTTAGCGTTAGAATATCTTATGAGTGGTTGGTACCTACCCAGACGGGCTGGCATAAAGCCCTACTACCAAATTATTTAGTCTAATATCTTTTGAGCCATGCACTTTTAAATTATTTAAAAAAAATATTCTTTCTTTTTTATATTCGCCGGGAGGGCAAATGATTCTACTCCACCTGATGGTAAGTGGAAGTAGTAGAAGTAGTAGAGTCCAAACGCAACGACGGCCAGTACAGACGGGAAAAACTTTCTGCACTAGCCGCCTTCGCCTTGCCGGCCCGCAAGATGCCTGTTTACGCCTCGTTTGAAGGAACCCGGATTGTAAGAGGAGGGGAACACGTGAGCTGGTAAGGAATTCCATTCATTGGAAGTGCGACAAAGAAAGGAGTTGCCAAATTTCTTTTTTCGCGATGGAATTGATGTCACAGTTAGGCGGTGACATCGAGAACCAGCTCGCGTGGACTTAAGAAGCAAGGGGGAAGCAGGAATTAGAGAGAATAATTCCTCAGAGCACTCGCCGTGATACAGTCGGTAGAAAGCGCTCAGTGCTGCTATCTCATCTTATGTGGGATTCTAAGGTTCATTTGATCACAGTAATGATCTTTTTTGATTCTGTTTTATAGTTTTTACGGAACCCAAAATTAAAGAATAAAGTTATACATTAATCAAGCAAGACAATAAGACAAACGAATAGTTATACAACGAAATTTAACTACGTTTCTTGTCGTTTTCTTGGATACAATTTTTTTTACATTCCGCTAAATTAGTTCGATGTAAGAACAGAATGGCACAGTGGCTGCAATATGTAAATCTTAACTTAAGATTGTTGGTTCGAACCCAAACGAGCACCTCTGAATTTTCATGCGCTTAATTCTGAAAACATTGTTAAAAACCTGAACGTGTAAGATGAAAAGCTGAAAAAAGCGTAGTGGGTAAAAGCTTACTCAAAAGGATAGGAGGCCATTGCCCAATTTGACAGCGCTTTGTATAAATTATCATAGTATAGTTAAAAACACTAGATGGCTCAGATAGATAAAACTTAAATACATCTACACTGTATTTACACTGACTGACAATATCGTACCTTGACCAGCAATATTACCATAATCTGTAATTTGAAAAATATGTGCAACATGAAAAAAAAATTAATAGATTACAAAAACATATAAATAAGATCGCGTATCGAGAGGTAGGTGTAAAGGACGCGCGGGAGAAGTTTGAAATTTCGCTGGCTTTAGGCGCGTTTTTAAAGAAATCAGGCAGGATATCATTAAGTATCAGTTTTGACAGACCTTATATTAAATCTTCAAATATTGTCAAAATTAAAGCTTGAGTTATCGCTTATAAATTAACAGTAACTTAATAATATTTATTTATTTATTTTTATCGAAATTACAACTTGGCTTATTTCTAATACAAATTATACAAGATTAAGGGTATAATTAATTATGCTGTAAAAACGTAACTAATTGTAAGTTAATTGTAGTGTGTCAAAAATAATAATAATATTATTATTATTATGATATATTATGTCCTCCAGACCGATTTCGGCCACGGCGGCCAATCTCAAGAGAGATTAGCCGACTCTGCAGGATATATTATAGTGCACAAGTGTGTGCGCAAACACAGGTGCACTCTCTATTCCCTAACTCTCATAATCCGATGGGACGGCAATCCGACACGACCGGAAACAGTTCAGGCGCAGGACCAACGGTTCTTCGTGCTTTTCGAGGCACGGGAGTGTATACAATTCCAACTTTCAGACTCCGGGCTTCTACTGAGAATTTTCGGACAGAAAAACCCAATAACCTTTACTGGCCTGACCTGGGAAGTGAACCCAGGACCTCCGGGTCTGCGGCCTTACATCAAGCCACTTTTTTTTCTTTTTCTTTTTTTTTCTCGCAGTGGAAACTTTCAGAAAGGTACCCGGGTCCCATGGGGGTGGAACCGTGTTATGTGGGATTCTTATCCACTAAAGCCACTGCGACGGCCGTCCTCAGCACGGATCGGAGAGGCTGCGGGATCGTGTTAATGTAACGCATCCGCGGCCTCTCCCGTGCTTTATTTCACTCGTGTCTCGGCGGAGCTCTCCTCAGGGAGTGAAGGTAATATGCCCCCCCCCCGCACTCCTCGCTAGAGCGTACGGCAGCGAGGCCATCCCGGCTACCGTCCTCCTCAGGGCTACATCAAGCCACTAAACCAACGAGACAGTGTTCCGCACTAAATTATAATATGTAATAATGTAAAGCTGAGATGGCCTAGTGATTAGATCGCGTGAATCTTAACCGATGATCGTAAGTTCAAGCCCTGGCAAGTACCACTGAATTACCATGTGCTTAATTTGTGTTTATAATTCATCTCGTGTTTGACGGTGAAGGAAAACATCGTGAGGAAACCTGCATGTCTAATTTCACTGAAATTCTACAACATATGTATTCCTCCAAATAGCGCGATGAAACAAGCTCCAAACCTTCATATTACCCTCCAAAATATCCAAACAAATTGTCAACTGTTTAGTGCTACCAAACGTTTTTCATCAGAACGTAATTGAAGTTAGACTTATCGATCGTAAACTCGATATTTAATTAAATTAATCGTCGCGGTTATTGGCGAGTCTGATCGATTTTGGAAGTTTGTTTAGTTTCAAACTTCGACCTACTTCGATTATTTGATGGCGAGAGCGAACTTGAATTCGATTATCACTGTTTCATTAGTTGATGGCCCCTTGAGCGTCAACAACGAAGTATATTAAAGACAAGCTATCCTCGCGACCTCGGTTGCTTTGAATTTATTTATTACATATATAGACAATATTTTTAAATAAATACTACAATATAATATAGAACAGATTCGATCTTTATCTGACAAATGTCACACATACATTATTAAGGGAAAATAATTATATCATTTATTTTATTATGTTTATAACATATATATAAAAGGACTTGCGAATAGGCCACGCGTCTGTAGTTGTACCTTTTGCCTGTAGTTACACTGGCTCACTCGACCTTCAAACCGGAACACAACAAGATGAAGTATTGCTGTTTGGCGGTAGAATACGAGATGAGTAGGTTGTGTCTACCTAGACGGCTTTACTCAAAGCCTTATTACCCAGTGTATAATAAAATAAATATCGTACATAAGATTTTAAGTACGCAAAAATAGTGAACAGGATTACACACTATTACAAAATTACAAGAAGAGAACGTTGCTTAATTTTTTTTAAATGACTTATGAAATCATTTAAAGAAAATTAAGCAACGTTTTCTTCTTGTAATTTTGTATTTAATTTAAAATTAATTAATTTTTTTAAATTAAATCTATTGATTTAATTTAAAAGATTATAATTAGATTCTTTATATAAAAATATGATAATCAATAGCCAGCCTTAAGTTTCATAAACACATAAATAAACCGCTAACTTTCTGTTGCCGGTTCTTTACAGCTCTTATGTAATTATTTCTGAGGTTATAGATTAACTAAGTTACCTTTATATATATCGATCTATTTAAGGGCACGCCAAGGACGATAAATAAATATGTACTTAGTATTTATATAAGTCATCTACACTGTGCTGTTTCAATGAAATATTCCTTTTTTTTCAATGAATACGATCTGTTTTACGGTATAAAATTTTTATTCCGACACTTTTAAGCTTTTATAAAAATTTATGCACGATAAACAGTGTGTTTTACTAGCTAGCAAAATTCCATGTTTAAGTAGACATTTCCACGTCATCCATACAGCAGATAAGTGGGTACTTATTTTTTATGTTAATTGTTTCCATAAAAGTTACAATGTTTAATATAAAGTCACTAAAGTCGCTAAATAAACGGATCAAAATTAAAAACGGCTACTTCACAAATCACGTGTTTGGAATGGAATTGTAACAAGAATGCTAGCAGCTTTTCCACACTGAAGTGCAATTTACGTCACAAGTGAAAACAATGCAACCGAAAGCATATGGGCCACCTGATGGTAAGATGGCAACCATCCTAAACATCGCCAACGCACCTCTTACTCTGGACTAAGATGTTATGTCCCTGGTGCCTGTAGTAACACTAATGTGGAAGAATATATGATGAATGGGTGCTACCCAAACGGAATTGCACGAAGCCCTACCACCAAGCAAACGTGTTCAACTGCAAACAGTTATATGTACATCATCAAATAGATTGTTACTTTTTCTAAATAATATCTGAACATTTTGGTTCATATTAATTTTTTTGAACACGAAGTATTCAATCATAATTGGATCATTTTGTAATTTTCTCTTCAGAGTATCAATTCTTAATCAGATTAATAATTTCACGAGATTAGGTCGAAACTGAGACGGACAATCCTTAATAAGGCCGAAAATGAGAAAAATTATAAATGTGGCTTAATTTTATTACCGTTTTTGTAATCTGAATTCGAGTACCAGATAATATTTCATTTAATAATTAAGAAAAAATTAATTTAAATTAACAGTTCCAAGTGCTGAGGTGCCTTAGTGGATAGAATAGTTGAATCCTGTTGTGTTTTCAATTCAATTTTTTGGTTTACAATTCAGCTCGTACTTGTTCTTTAAAGAGACTATATTTATGAGTCTTACAAGTATAGGTTGACATATTACCATCAACCCTCATTGGAGCAATGTAATGTAGTAAACTCCTTGCCTCCTACTGAAAAGCAGAGGGACAGACTTTGCGATGAAAAAATTACGCAACTTTACTTTTTTCTAAATAATAAACTTTCACATTTTACGTATCATTAAAATATATTTGAAGTCCAACTTAATGTCAGTTCAGCTTTCAGTTTAGACCTCAGTATTTAGAGACGCTTGAATGCGGTGCTAACAAAGTCACATATAATAAACAACAGCCGAAAGGGTTTACTTAACACAATATCGCGAGCTGAAGAAAGTCATGTTTAAAAATTACGTTTAACATGTATTAAGTAACTACTTATAAGAAATGGTGTGAGTGCCAAGATATTCACGGGAACTGATGAGTAAATAACAAATCTTACACTGACGTCACCCGACGCTCGAAATCTTATGCCTACTCATCTGACACTCAAAGACTCAGTTAGCGCCATGTATCGATAAGATGTTTACACATCAAAAATAAAAATTATTTATTTATCTGCTACAAACGCATAAACATTTCTAAGGTGATGTGAAGAAGCTACCCATCTTCTTAAGAATAGCTTTATTCAATCATTTAATACCGTAACCGTACCGTAACAGCCTGTGAATGTCCCACTGCTGGGCTAAAGGCCTCCTCTCCTCTTTTTGAGGAGAAGGTTTGGAGCTTATTCCACCACGCTGCTCCAATGCGGGTTGGTAGAATTCACATATGGCAGAACTTCAGTGAAATTAGACACATGCAGGTTTCCTCACGATGTTTTCCTTCACCGTAAAGCACGAGATGAATTATAATCACAAATTAAGCACATGAAAATTCAGTGGTGCTTGCCCGGGTTTGAATCCACGATCATCGGTTAAGATTCACGCGTTCTCACCACAGGGCCATCTCGGCTTTTTATGATTTAATAGTTCTTATAAAATAAATTTGAGTGACGTAAAAGAAATTGGGTCTAACAGAAAATCATTAAAAATATTTAATCCGATCGAATACAATAAAAAAATATAATTTGCTACAGATGACTAAAATATTAAAACATTTTAAATCTCTCAATAATTATTCCTTTCATGTCTTGATGTCGTTAAACTCGTTATTTTGTGATTAATTATTCTTTTTAATTGATATTTCACTTCTGTCCTAAAATATATACCATGTAGATTGTATAATGGTTATAGTAAAAATGTAGTGGAAATTCTTATTATGAATTAAAATAATTATATATGTATAAGTATATACAAAAACTAAAATCAAAAGGCATTGATGCAAAAGTATACGGGTATATAAATAAATATAAATTAAAAATACTTTTTGTAAACATTTAATTATTTAAAAGATAGCAGCCCTAAATTTCGGGTATTCGAAGTGAGTCGTTAAAAGAAAATACTTCAATAAATTGACCTACATTGGGGGGAATTGAAGGTATAGTTGTTCGAACATATTAATATTATAGTTCGTATCGAAAGCGCTTTAGGAATGGCTATTGATAAAAGTATTTGAGCGATGTGAATTAAATTGTATATTTTTTTTTAAATATTCTTTTTTTTAATTTGTTTTATTTATTTTTTACGAAAGCTTATTGAGAACGAATTCTATTATAGATAAAGAAAACTTTTTCCATTAGGAAAAGATACTTTTACCCACTTGGGACATTTAGTGACACTAAACGAGATGGCCCAGCGGTTAGAACGAGCGAGTCTTAGTCGATGATCGCGCGTTCAAATCGAGACAAATACCACTAAATATTCTTGTGCTTAATTTGTGTTTATAATTTATCTTGTGTTCGACAGTGACGGAAAACATCGTGAGAAAACATGCATGTGCCTAGTTTCACAGAAATTCTGCCACCATGGACCAGCGTGGTGGAATAAACTCCTAAATGGCCTTTGCCAAGCTGTGGGTTATCCACAGGCTGTTACTTACGACTTCTTACATGGCCAATTCGCCACCAACTTTGGGAATTTGTCCCTTCTCCCTTGAGCCATTAGAAACACTGGCTCACTCACATTGGCAGTAGAACATAGTGGGTGGAAGCAAAACTTTCACAAAACTCTACCACTAACTGGTTGATCAGCCCACCAGGATCCCAGACATTGATGGGCAAGCACCTTCTCTACTGGACCTTCTGCTGACTTCTCACCCGGTGGAATATCAGGTTGTGGTTCAGGCTCCTCTTGGCTCTTCGGATCACAGCCTTATTTCTACCAGAGTGCCACAGGCCAAGCTGCCGCCAGTAGCGGTATGCAAACGTCGCGTTTGGCACTATAAGTCGGCGGATTGGGACGGTATGCGCGATTACTATGCGTCGGTCCCTTGGAAGGAACGTTGCTTCAGTGGGAATGACCCGACAGCTAGTGCCGCTGCTGTTGCTGGCGAGATCATGCTGGGAATGGAATACTACATTCCTAGCTCAGATCTCGTCAGTAGGAGTTCGCGTAACCGTTGGTTCACTCGTGAATGTGCCGATGCTGTATCAGCTAAGCAGGCGGCATATCGCAAGTGGATCAACGGCTGCATTAGCGGGGCATCTAACATTGACTCACTGAAAGCAAACTATAATAAAAATTCCAAGTCCTGTAGAAAGGCATACACGAGAGCGGATGCACAGCGCATTGTACAGATTGGTCATGACCTTGTTTCGCATCCTAGGGGCTCCCGTAGCTTCTGGCGTCTGACCAAGTCTGTGCAAAACAATTTCTGCCAACCTTCGCTGCCACCGCTCAGAAATCCGGACGGATCGCTAGCTCACAGTCTGCAAGAGCAAGCTGATCTCCTGGCTAAACTCTTTGCCGACAATTCCGTCATCGATGATTGTAGTGCACTGCCACCTACAATACCTGCATGTGGCCATACGATGCCTGACATTAAAATCAGGCAACGTGATGTGCGTGCGGAGCTGCAATCACTTGATGTACGGAAAGCTAGCGGTCCCGATGGAATACCAGCCATAGTGCTGAAGAAGTGCGCAACGGAGCTGTCTCCTGTGTTAACGCGCCTGTTCCAACTTTCTCTCTCTTCGGGAAGTGTGCCGGAGGCTTGGAGAAGAGCTAATGTGCAAGCGGTTCCCAAAAAAGGGGATCGGTCTGACCCGGCAAATTATCGGCCAATAGCTATCACCTCAGTACTTTGTAAGGTGATGGAACGGATTTTAAACAACCAACTGATCCATTACCTAGAAGATCACTGTCTAATTAATGATCGTCAGTACGGGTTTCGACCAAAACGGTCCACAGGTGATCTTCTAGCGTACGTAACACACCTCTGGGGTGAAGCTATCGACAAGCATGGAGAATCGTAGGCTGTCAGCCTCGATATCTCCAAGGCTTTCGACAGGGTCTGGCACAGAAGTCTTCTCTCCAAGCTACCGGCATATGGTCTGCCTGCTCAGCTATGCACCTGGATTGCCAGCTTCCTACACAAGCGTAGCCTTCGTGTTTTAATAGATGGTTGCGCTTCACAATTATATGTAGTGAATGCTGGGGTCCCCCAGGGATCTGTGCTATCTCCCACACTCTTTCTTTTGCATATCAATGATATGCTCTCCCTTGGGAACATACATTGCTATGCAGATGATAGTACAGTGCATGGTGGATACCACGGACGCGCAGTGGCTGGGCGGGCGGAAACTGAGGAGAGGCGGGAGAATCTTGTCATTGAACTCGATAGGACGTTAGATCTCATCGCCAAATGGGGCTCTGATAATCTTGTTGAGTTTAATGCCAAGAAAACACAGGTATGCGCTCTCACGGCGAAAAAGTCAACATTTTCCCCTCTTCCCTCCCTCTGTGGTACTCCGCTGGTGATGCAAAGCAAAATCGCCATGCTGGGGATTGACGTTCGCTGCGACCTTAGTCCAAGGGATTACATCGAGGCTGTTATAAAAACAGCTTCACGGAAACTCGGAGTTCTGAACAAGGTGCGGCGCTTTTTCACGCCACAACAACTGTGCCTGCTGTACAAAACACAGGTACGGTCTTGCGTGGAATATTGCTCACACCTTTGGGATGGCTCCGCTAAGTACCTACTTGAGGCCTTGGACCGGTTGCAGCGACGTGCCGTACGCATTATTGGCGACGTAAACGTCACAAACCCCCTGGAACCTTTACAATTGTGTCATGAGATAGCAGCACTGAGCGCTTTCTATCGACTGTATCACGGCGAGTGCTCTGAGGAATTATTCTCTCTAATTCCTGCTTCCCCCTTCCTTCTTAAGTCCACGCGAGCTGGTTCTCGATGTCACCGCCTAACTGTGACATCAATTCCATCGCGAACAAAGAAATTTGGCAACTCCTTTCTTTGTCGCACTTCCAAAAAATGGAATTCCTTACCAGCTCACGTATTCCCCTCCTCTTACAACCCGGGTTCCTTCAAACGAGGCGTGAAGAGGCATCTTGCGGGCCGGCAAGGCGAAGGCGGCTAGTGCAGAACGTTTTTCCCGTCTGTACTGGCCGTCGTCGCGTTTGGACTCTACTACCACTTACCATCAGGTGGATCATTTGCCCTCCCGGCTATATAAAAAAAAAAAAAACCAAATTTCTACCACACATGATGCTGTGAGAGCGGATTAGATAATATAATATATAAATATAATATAATCTATGAAAATTAAAATATAAAAACCATTTTAATAAATTACTTAATCTTTATTTAAGCGTCTTAAAATTTTCAAGTAAAATCAATATGTAGCACGACCCACATCACCGCTTGCGAAATAAAGCAGGCTGAAAACTAAGCTAGAATTTAATATAAAATTTATGAGGAGACGAATTGCCAGGAATTCATATTCGTGATATTACTTCAGGCTTCTATGCGACATGCCTACAACGTCGCATAATGTTTCGAGGTTATTTTTAGTAATATTCGGACCAAACTAGATCAAACTGGATCAGAGACCTTTTGAAATGCTTCTACGTCCTCTACAAGAGGAATGTTATAGCACCAGGTGATAAGCTCTATGGAAGCGAACAATATATTTTCGTTGAAAATTAAAACGGCGTTGATTGAGCATTTTATGGCCTTGTTAATCTTAACTTAAGAGTGCGGGGTTCAAACTCGGCTTTACCGCTGATTTCATGTGTTTATAAATCACTAGTTTTTGGTAGTGTGTTGGAAATGTTATGTTTATGATATGTGATAGATCATCGCCGGTTCAGATGAATACAATTTAAGCGCATGAAAATTAATTGGTGCTTTCCTGAGTTTGAACTTTTTTTTTACAAATAGGCCAGCGTTTGACCGTTGACTTGCCTGATGTTAAGCATCGACACGGTCTAGGATGTAGCACGCTTACCTTTAAGAAACCTGTTTACTCTGGATTTGAAGACACCAACATTGTACCTATCAGGAAATACGGACTCAGGCAAAGCATTCCATAGTTTCGCAGTGCGAATGATGAATGTGAATTCAAAGCGCTTCGTACGTAGGCGGGGAATTTCCACTGTGTACCTATGGTGCTTTGGTCGCGTTTGCCTGGCCGTCCGATAGTAAAAGGGGGCGGGAGGAATCAGTTCGTGTAATTCCTGAGCACATTCTCCGAAATGTATCCGATAGAAGACTGAGAGTGATGCAACCACTCATCGATGTTCAAGACTTTGGATCCGAGACTCGACCAATGTGTCGTCTCCTATTAGCCTTCTGGCACGCCTCTCAAACAACTCTATTGAACGAAGGTGGTTTTTGGCAGAGCCATCCCAAAGGTGAGAGCAGTACTCCATACCTCACTTGTGCTTTATATAAGCTGAGCAGTTGTTCTGGAATAAAGTAACGTCTCACTTTGGAGAGGATACCAAGTTTTCGAGCGGCTATTTGGGCTTTGGACTTAATAAAAGAGCCTATTCGGAATAATCGGTAGGATTATCGTCTTGTAAGCACGGTAACGATTGTAACTTGGCCATCATACAAAATAGCAGTTAGTATATTTACATAAGCTATAATTAATGTTATATGTAAATGTACTAACTAACTGCCATTTCTTATATACATTGTCAGCGTTTCAAAAATAAAAAATATAATGCCTGTCTTAATATACTGCTGTGACTGCCTCGGTGCCTAGTGGCTAAATATAAGTCCGCAGATCCGGAGTTCAAGCTTCAGAGTGGGCTTATATAAAGTTATAGGATTTTTCTGTCGAAAATTCTCAGTAGCAGCCCAGTCTGGAAGTTGGAAGTGAACACTCCCGTGCCTCGGAAAGTACATAAAGCTTGATCCTGCGCCTGAACTCTTTCCGGTCGTGTCGGATTTGCTGTCTCATCAGATTATGAGAGTGAATAACTAGAGAGTGTATTGTGACTATATTGTGTAGTGAGTATATTGTGACTGCACAGACTTGAAGACTACAATGTGTCCTGCATAGTTGGCTTCCTCGAGATTGCTAAAATCGTCAGAAAGACATCATCGTTTAATGATCTTTTTAATAATTATATTATTATTACAGTACCAATGTCTGTAAACAGTAGTGATCACTTACCATCAGGTGGTCCATGACACCATAGATAGAAGGGCCATATAACTACGCACCATATAAATTAATTAGCCTGTAATCACGCAACTAAGTGAAGATCTTCTTAAGAAGACATCTTGGAGCTTATCCCACCACGTAACTCCAGTGCAAAATAGCGGACATACATACAAATATGTGTTTAATCATGAATTTACATCATGATATATAGATAAAAATATAATCATAAATAAAGCACATTTCACACAAGCGAAAACTCCTTACACTAGGCAATAACATAACAGTCTCGACGCAACCAATTATAAATTGTGTGATAGCTCACTAACAGAAACTGCTAGAGCGCACTGCGACAATCTCGGAACTGCTGTTGCAATGGAATACATTATCTCGAACACACGTGAGTTTGCATATCTCTTTGGTGTATAATCTCAAGAGACTAGACAAGTTACAGAGAATATCTTTGCTTAATATATTATAAATTGATGATATCGAGATATCCAGCCTTAAGATCCTTAACTAACAAAGCAGTTAAAACATTATACATACATTTTGTGAGGTATTTGAATATGAAATCTGAAGCTTCCAGATGGGATACAGCCCGCCGCAACTGTCCATATTTATGAAACAAATCATCACAGAAATTATATGAAAATTTTCATAATTTTTTCAAATTAATATATGTCCAAACAATTCAGATGTCGGGTCGTAGATAAGAGTATTTATGTAAACTTTAATTCTAACATGTCAATATCCTATCAGTCGATGTTAACGAAGAAAATGAACTATTTTCTACACTTCTTTGATGTGAAATTGCTATTGGCGCGTCTTGAGGGCAAGACAAACTCGTATCCCTTGACGGCAAACGGCATAACGCTCTCTTATGCCGTCACACCTCCACTACGCCACCGCTTTCCTCCCTCGTGTGTGCGTGGCGCGGCGCATATACTTATTAATACGTTGTTACTAATGTTATTATAATAAAAATAAGAATATTATATTTGTGTTGTTATTTATTTTCCTCTATATATATTTATTGATTTTCCTTCATTTTCAATTCATGGTTATATCCATGAATTTCAATGTTTTACTTCAATAAAACTCATATAGTGCTATCCTCCTGTAACCTGGTGCATCATTCACACACGGCCATCTGATCCCAAACTAAGCTTATACTATGGAAAGCAGACAACTGATATACTGCTTTTCTTTTGTAAATACATACTTTTATAGATAATTACACCCAGACTCAGGACAGACAGACATGTTCATGCGCACAAATGTCTGTCCTGGATGGGTATCGAACCCACAACCTTTGGCGTGAAAGGCAAATATCTACCAACCACGCCAACCGACCCGTCAAATCCTCCTATCTACCTAGGACTGGGTGATTAAAAAATATATTTGTCTAGCACTAGAAATACTATGGGTTTTAATCTCGTGTCAAGCATTCAATATTAATACAATTTCGATTGTAACAGATTGCAGAAACACATTAAATGTACTAGAAATACTTGGACGTTTTACCCCAAATTTCTATTTATTTGGGTCCGATTTTATACGAACAAAAATAGTTAAGCTGCATACAGACACCCGATTTGTCTTTTTTTTTACTAAGCAATTTCTTAGAGGAGGGCTAAAATTTTAAATCTTATTTGAAATATTGTTTTTTTAATTATAAGAAAACTTATACTTCGCTACCTTTTGTTATATTATTGGAAGTTAGGATGTTTATAAACAAAGCTGTATATGTATTTTACGAGTTCATTGTAATTTCAATTCTGAGTACATCTAGTGCTATGTAACAACACATATTTCTACATCGCGATGGTAAGATTAGTTTAATATAGCTCAAGAAATTTTGCAATAAAGTATGGATAACAGTGGCGTCTAATTGTTATATTTTTCAATAGTTTAATTAAAGTACAGCACCTTTACGATCTAGTGAGTTATTTGTAAAGAACTAGTCTACAAATAACGTTAGGTGGTAATTAAAATCTCTACAATAGCATATAGTCTAACATTTGTCTATTCCTTTACAGTTTTGGCATTAATTAATTCTTCAGCTAATGTCATTGAAGCATTCACATTTTAATAATTGTGACCTTTTTGTGACTCCTATATTTCCAATATGACTAAATTCAGGTTGGTCAAATTCAAATTATCAAATTTAAAAACAAATAACAGCAATGAATGAATTTGTAAGAAAAAAAATATAAATAAGAGGGCATGACATTTCTAACGTTACTTATGTGAGAGTACATGGCATGTGGTAGTTGTACCTTGTACCAGTGACCAATAAAATCGGAGCATATAATTAAAATGTAACACATCAGACCTCAATTAACCATGTGGTAGGGGAGCCCACGAAGCTAAATAGTGACTTACTCGAGCGTCTATAGGCTCATAAAAATGTAAAAATAAGCTGTTACATGGAAATACTACATCAAATATATATAGTGTATACGCGCCACGTCACCGTTTTCAGCCACGGCGACCAATCACAAGAGAGATTAGCCATCTGCGCAAGTCATATTATAGTGTACAAGTGTGTACGTAAACACAGGTGACAATCCGACACGACCGGAAAGAGTCAGAGAGAGCTGCTACTGAGATTTTTTGACAGAAAAACCTCATAACTTTATACTGGCCCGACCTCGGATTTGAACCCAGTACCTCGGGATCTATGGCCTTTTATTTAGCCACTAAGCCAACGAGACAGAATATTACTGAGTGGGTGACACCTACCCAGACGGCCTTGCACTCCGGTGTTATATATCCTCCATAACCTACCTATTGTTAACCTATTTCGTGTACATCTTGAGATAAGCGCATTCAAGCAAATACCTCTTATTTTTCACCATATAACAGCATATATCTTTTTTCCTTTTAGCTTTATATGTCTTTTTTTACACACAATTAGATCTGACAATCGTACATATAACCCAGGCATTATATTTATGGCGAAGATACATGTTTATGCGTGGAAGCCATCTGCGATGTGGCCGGCATAAATCTTAACGTCTCCTGACGTCTGAGATAAATCTTCGGGATTATCAGGGCCGATTTTCGTTTAAGAAATGACTCGTCTTTATCAATTTTCTGAATAAAAAATTTTAAAAAGAATTCCTTGTAATATCGCTTTAATAATTCAGCTTTATAAACTATTCAAATGGTTAATAGATTTTTGTTTTTATGTTTGATAATTTTCGTAAATTCGTTATTATTTCCACCCACCCGAATTGGAGCACCGTGGTGGAAAAAGCTTCAAAACCTCCTCAAAAATGGAAGAGGAGGCCTTAGCCCAGGAGTGAGATATTCACAGGCTGTTAATGTACTGTACTGATATTATTTTAAAAAAAATCATATATAACACCTGTATTCATAAATTGGACCAAACTTTAAAGAAACTTGTGTTAAAAATAATAGCCTATAAAACCAAAGCTTTTTGAGGAGATTTCTTTTTAAATGACATTTTTAATTATTTTTTTCAGGAATTACTAATATTAATAATAGCCCTTCCAATTAAGCGTTAATGCTGTTTTAGGAGTGGGGTCTACAATAGCCCAAAGGGTTTGTAAGAACGGTCAATGAAAGAAGTATAAGTCGATACTTGTGTACAATAGTAAACGCTCCACATAGAATACAATTTTAAAATTATATAAGTGCGTATTATCAATTATTGTTGTGTTAAAAATACATATATATGTGTAATTAATTTGTGATAATGTTATCCAAACGGATTACCCAGAGATGACGACAAAAAGGGACGTTCAAATATACATATGACGTGACGAAGACTTAACAAAATCAAAAATTGATAATTAAATCGCTAAACCTTTGACCTTCCTAATGACATGAAAACGAACAGTTGAACCACATGTGAAGACGAGGGGAGGTGAAGGAATTAAATTAATAATTACAATTGGTGTTGTTATAAAGGAGTGATAATAAATGTGTGGGTGGCCTGAACAGAACTTTATAAACTACCCAACGAATCATCAAGAGCTTGAAGATTCAATTGCTAAATTTCACAAAGCCACCTAGTGAGCTGTTGGTCTAGGGGTCTCAAGTACTGCGTTTATTCAACCGGAAAGAGTTCGATCCCGAGCGGAACACAAACAGTTTAAAATTTCAAAACTTTGTTTGACATTTTAATAATTTCATTATATATATATTATTATTTTTTAATTTAATATTTTAAAATGTAATTTTCACATTCAAAATCAATGATATCATTATTATATTGTAAAACATGAGTTCCCCTTTTCTAAGGTTAACATGTCCTCATTGCCCCAGTTCGGTGCGAACGTTTAACTCGCATGGGCTTAAAATACATATTGGGCATAAACATAAGGATGTGGCTCGTTTCCCTGTCGGGACCGCTAGCGCGCAGCAGTCCCTTCAACCCGACGACGACGGTATAAGTGCACCATCTCTGGGTTCACAGCCTCCTATCAATGTCCTTGATGGTCTAGCGTCACTCAGGAGATCTGTAAGGGTGCTAAGGCATGTTCCTAAGGGAGTGAGGAACCTAGCGGCCGGTAGATTGTGCGACATTATAAGAAGGTGTATTGAGACCAATGGAACAACAGATTGGTGTACACTGCTCACATTTTCTTATACTGCGCTTAAATTACCACTTCTGCAGGGCTCGGGTAACCTTACGTCCAAAGTGAAGGCCAACATAATATCCTGTGGCGCACCCGATGATGTCGATAAAGATGTGTCCTATAGAGCGTCTTCAGTCCAAAAGGCGATCGAGTCAAAGGTGTTTGAGGGTGACTTGAGGGGGGCAGTGCGCTTGTTAATGTCTGATGATGCAATAGCACCGCCTGGTCCCGAAACTCTAGCTTCCTTGAGGTCCAAACATCCATCCCCATCGCGTCCATTAGCTTTTCCTCTGGCGCCGGATCGATCCATTCAAATCTTAAAAGTCAAAAAGGAAGACGTAGTCCAGGCTCTAGGCAGTTTTCATAATGGTTCAGCGGGCGGTTTGGATGGTATTCGTCCAGTTCATTTAAAAGAGCTGATCACGAATTCTGCAGGGGACAACGGGCAACGTTTGCTTGAATCTTTGGTTGATTTGTGTAACTTCCTTCTTAGTGGGCAATTAAATCCGGAAGTTTGTCCATACATGTACGGGGCGAGTCTGTGCGCGCTGTCAAAAAAAGATGGGGGCATTAGACCAATTGCAGTGGGGAGCATCTTTCGTCGTTTAGTTGCTAAGCTAGGGTGTCGTGCTATTAGAGAGGATATGGCCAAATACCTCCAGCCGCACCAGTTGGGGTTCGGAACCCAAATGGGGTGTGAGGGAGCAATACACGCAACACGTACATTTGTAACGGAGCCAGGGAACGCAGATTGTGTAGTGATAAAATTAGATCTTAAGAACGCGTTCAACTCAGTGGAAAGGGACGTACTCCTTGTTGAGGTCAGTAGAAACATTCCTTCTCTTTATCCATTTCTTCAACAGGTCTATCAGTTCCCTTCTAAGCTCTTCTTCGAAAATTCCCTAATACTTTCCCAAGTTGGTGCACAGCAGGGGGATCCGCTTGGACCACTTACTTTCAGCCTTGCAATCCATAAGGCAATCTTGTCCTTAAAATCTCCTCTTAATATATGGTACCTAGATGATGGCACTATTGGGGGAAAGCCAGAAGACGTGAGGCAAGATATCCTTACTTTGATTCCCCTCTTTAAAGACTTAGGGTTAGAGATTAACTCGGATAAGTGCGAGTTTTTTCAATGTGGAGCCGGCCCCTTTAATAAATTCTCCCTTTTCTCTTCCATTCTACCTGGCCTCAAGGAGCTGTCTCGTGAAACCTTTAATCTTCTGGGTTCACCTATTTTTCCGGAGGCTGTTCCCGAAGCTATTGAAGTCGGGAGACGTCTTCTTTTACTTGCTCAGAACCGTCTCACTGGGATCTCTGCGCATGTAGCCTTGGTTCTGTTGAGAATGTGTTTTGCGGTACCAAAGATTACCTATCTTTTAAGGACGTCTCCTGTCTGGTTGTTCCCTCAAGATATATCTTCCTTTGATAGCTCCTTAAAGTGTACGGTGGAAAGTATTTTGAATGTGTCATTGAATGAAACTCAGTGGAGCCAAGCCTCTTTGCCTGTACGGTCTGGGGGTCTAGGTGTGCGACGAGTGAGGGATGTGTGTCTGCCTGCCTTTCTCGCATCGGCGCATGGGGTTGTTAGTCTGGTCTCTAAAATTTTATCGTCCGTTGGAGGCAGGACTATCATACCTTTTGCTGCTGAGGGAGTAGCGAAGTGGGAGACGCTCTTCCCGAATGCACCCCTTCCTGGATTTCCAGAAAGGCAGCGTTCTTGGGACGATGTGGGGTACAAGTCTGAGCTCGACCGACTTGTCAGTGCGGCTGGGGGAGCGGATTTGGCCAGACTCAGAGCGGTGTCGAGGACGGAGTCTGGAGCTTGGTTGCAGGCTTTGCCTTCCCCCTACTTTGGGACTCTTCTCGACAGTGACTCTTTGCGTGTGGCTGTGGCTCTCCGCCTTGGTTGCGATGTTTGTCAACCACACCGATGCATCTGCGGATCCATGGTGGGTGCCAACGGTCATCACGCATTGAGTTGCGGACGATGCTCGGGGAGATTTCCCCGACACCACGCTCTAAACGACATTGTCCGGAGAGCCTTGGTTTCGGCGAATGTCCCATGCGTCCTGGAACCACCAGGTCTCAGTCGCTCCGATGGCAAGAGACCGGCTTGACACTGGTCCCATGGCAAAGGGGAAGAAGTTTGATATGGGATGCTACCTGTGTCAATACCTTCGCGGCCTCTCACCTGGCCCACACAACACGGACGGCTGGGGCGGCTGCTGAGAGTGCAGCAGCGAGAAAACGGGAGAAGTATGCCCCCTTTTTAAAAAATTATTTATTTGTGCCACTAGCGGTTGAGACGTCGGGATGTTGGGGGTCGGATGCCCTCAGTTTAATAAGGGAAATTGGCTGTCGCCTTAGAGAGAGGGGATTTGACAGTCGCTCCGGGTCACACTTGGCACAAAGGTTGTCCATTGCCATACAACGCGGAAATGCGGCCTGCATTACGGGCAGCTTTGCGTCGGGTGGGAATCGGGAGGAACTATTTTAAAATTTGACTAAAATAATAAAAATTAATAATCTAAATTTAAATAAAATCCTATGTAATGATCATATTCTTGTGTATTACAAATAAATTTATTTGGACCAAAACAGGCTTCGTGCCAGACAGTCTCAGTTGATACCATTTTTATTTATATAGTATAGGTTGGCGGACGAGCAAATGGGCCACCTGATGGTAAGTGGTCACCAACGCCCATAGATATCGGCATTGTAAGAAATGTTAACCATCGCTTACACCGTCAATGCGCCACCAACCTTGGGAACTAAAATGTTTTATCCCTTGTGCCTGTAATTACAGTGGCTCACTCACCCTTCAAACCGGAACACAACAATACCAAATACTGCTGTTTTGCGGTAGATTATGTGATGAGTGGGTGGTACCTACCCAGACGAGCTTGCACAAAGCCCTACCACCAGTATCTATTTTATAATCTAATATATATCTTCTAATTATAAAACAAAAACGGCAATAATGTATCCAAGTCTAAGAGAACGACCAGTGTCATAACTGCTTAACAGCGGAGTTTCTAACGGTATCCTGAATACATTGATGCTGAAAATGGATAATCCATTTGTTAAACATTGGGAGGAACTTCATGTATCAACTCGTTGTTTTAGACCCCTTATGTATGCTAAATAATAGTTAATATATCTACTAACATAGTTTTTAAAGCTTGTAACTAACACTATGGATCTATCGGTAAATAAACATTTATTATTATTATATTATTATTATAACATCTATCTATCATGATTGGCGGCACATAATTAACGTCTATCAGCAATGGTGATAAATGGTCAGACGGTCCATCTGTCCATTCGCCTTCTCACCTTTTATAATAAAAGGCAAAATAATTGATTTAAACTTTTTAATTATGATAATTCAGCAATCAACAAAAGAGTGTACAATGTACGAAGCAATATCAAATATTACAGCAATTTGAAATAAAATCAACCAGTGAAAAAATCTTACAACAAAACCTTATGTAATAATAGTTTTCAAATAATTACACTATCAATTTTAAATAACATTAAATATCCTACAGTTTTCAGTGTAATGTATATTTATAATACATACACCTTACAATTATACAAATATCTATCTACTACGACGAAAAAGTCGTAAATAATCATAAGTGCATTTGCTTATAAATTACAATAAAAAAACAACTAAATAAACCAATATAAATTCAAATCAAACAGTCAGTCCCTATTTATGCATCGATAAATGTTATCGGTCTTAAATCTCCAAGAACTAATACAAAACTGAACAAAAACAATTTTCAACTTAGTAACCTAATTCTCTTACTTATTATTTAAATCAGATTAAGTAAGTTTAGGTCAAAATTATTTAAGCCGTGTACACTTAAAATATTTTCTAACATGCGTAAAATTATTTCCATTTTTAAATTGAATCAATATGGAATTGTTTATATTACGATGTATTTTTTTTCCTTTTTATGTAAAGTTTATCTACGCTATTAGAACGTTTTGTACTCTGCTGTCATGTGTCAAATATTAATACAACACGATAATCTGTTACTTTCGTATACTATCCCCAGTTATGCGTTTTTTATACTCATCTAGTGTAATGTTTCCTGATACATTTTCTACATCGTTTATTTTTCTTTTGCACGCAGTTTTTTCTAAAACATAAAAATTTCGAGACGATGGGATACAATTATCAGATAAATCAGGTTGACTGAAACCTCTGTCAAAATCGTAAAGATTAATTTTAGCCAATATTTCAAAGGTTTTCTGATAAGTTGGTATCGGCAAAATTGGTGGGGAGTAACCCTTATTTAATGTTTTATCTAAATTTGAACTTTCTGTATTATTTACACATTTTCGCTTCTCCCTATTTATGTTGGTAGGTTTATTTTTTAGCAAAGACGGACGTTCTAAGCACTGTTTTAAATATGGATGTTTATTAACCACTTCACTCGCAACCGAATGCTTAGTATTTTCAACAGCATTACTAATGTTTTGATTCACATCAGGAATTACACTAGCTATTGCTGTATTTCTGTTGACGTTTGAATTACTTTTTCTATTCTTTGAGTTTATGTGACTGTCAACATTTTCGGTATAATTAATGTAATGATGTTGGAATTGTGTTCTTGAGATTCTACTGTGATCGTTGCGATACTCAGGTAATAGATTAATAGGAGTTAATTGTAACGGAATCGAATAAAATGAAGGTGATAAATTGTCTTCATAACCAGTCACAGTTTTCGTACCATTTGACATATTACTTAAGGAATGTTCCAAACTATACGTATTATTAAGATAAATATTGCTTTGATAGATATTTCGAGAGGGCTGATCATTTGCAAGCAATACATTACTCGCTTGAAAAGTTAAATCGTTAGAGTGAGAATTGCATTGATTGGATTCAACTCTTTGAATTGGATATGTTGGCGTAATATAATTATTATAGTGCACTTTATTTGGTTGGCGATCTAATGAAATAGGAATACTGTTACCTACAGGTATTGGATTACTATTTCCTTTTGTTGCATCTAGAGACGATATTGAATTATTTTTCGTATTCACTCCTAAATTTCTCGACTTTTCCCTTATGTGGTTACATGCAGTTTGTTTTTGACTTAAGTTCGCTTGAGAACAACATTGATTTTTACATAAATGCGTCACATGATTGAGTGAATGATTAGCTTTACATATAGAATGATTATTATGTGTTATATTGTTAATTTGTGTTACATTAGGCTCAACTAAGTTGGTACGTTTATTTTTATTACACTGTTTTGATAAACCTTTGTTCTTATCATTTACTTCACAAGATACGCGTTCAATATTTGTTTGGACACATCCAGTTTTCAGGGTTGCATTTTTGGAAGCATTTTGATTTAAATTAAAGGACGTACTTTTTTGTGTTGCATACACTGATTCGTAATGAAAATGAGGAATCACTCTGTTAGCGCTAAATAACTGATCCTCACAAACATTTTTGTTTATTTTATGTTTGGCATAAGATGGAAGTACCGTATTTTGTGTTATATGTATCCCATTAATTTGGTCGCTTCTTTTTATCTTTGATGGACAAGGTAATAAAGGTGAACTTGAGCCATTGTTATTTCCAATCGTACTTTCTAATGTTTGCATTTCTTTATTAAAAACATTATTACCTTTATTTTCTTCTGATATCGAGTGTATTACGTTTGAAACTCTTTTTAGCAATTCTTCTTTATTATTGCAATTTTTTCCATTAAATTTATTTTTGGCAAAATCATCCATATCAATGCAGTTTATTTTTGTATTATCAACTAAGAAATCCGGTTTACCGCTCTTATTAGATGTATTTCTCGTTTTAATTTCTTTAAATGGTTTTTCAATGTCTCTGGAAGTCAATTTTTTATACGCTTTATTGATAATTCTTGCGTAAGTGTTCATTCGTTCATCACGGATGCCTGTATAGCTATGTTGATTATCGATAATCAATTTTGTTTTGTTATCAGATTTTGCATTGGTTATAATATTTTTCTGAGACTCTTTAAAATCTATTATTCCTTGATCTATAACTTTATTATTTTGATAACTATTTATTGTATCGTATACAATTTTTCTTTTTGAAATCGTATCATTTTTACTTACAAACCCTAGTTTAGAAAACTTTTTATTACCAACAGTGGTAGGCATAATATCTTCTAAAGTTGTCTGTTTCAAAATTAAATCATTTTCATTTTCGTCTGAAGATAAAATTTCTATACAATCTGCTTCCTGTAAATCACTTTTGTTCAAATTCAAATTAGAATAATCTCTGACATTCATTTTCAATTTATGATACGAAGGAAATCTATTACAGTCAACGAGTTTGACGAAAAGTGGACGACATTTGTTTAAAAGTTCCACGTTGCTTTCTATATCAAAAAATGTAACGGGTAATATAGAAGAATTACTTTTATTTGAATTCACTGTTTCTTCGTAATCTGAAAGATTTTTATTAAGCCGTATATTATCTTCATGGCTAGCATCCTCTATAATACCTAATTGAAAAAAAAATCCCGAGTAAAATAATTTTTAATATTGTACATTATAAGACAATGCATAATTATAACAAAATCAATAAGATCAATCAATAACATACGTCCGCGTTTTAAAAATTTTATAAATTAATTATTTAGTCCACATCCTTTTTTTGACAATTAAGAATTTCTATAAACAAAAATATAGCTTACCTTTTGATTTTGAACAACAAAACACTCGATCTTGTTCAAAATCAAACAATCTTATCGGATCGTCAATACATTCTTCATCGGTTTCATCTTCAATCATTTTGACATCTAAAAAAAATAATTAATCCAGTACCAACGAAAATATCTATTGACTAACATAAATATTATTATTTCGACTTATTTAGTATTAATCTAAATCAATATTTCATATAACATTAATGTAAGTAACCTCAATATATGCATTTCTTGCTTATGCTAAATTTACGTCTCAAGCAAGTCACAGAATGAGCATAAGGTTTCTGTATGAGGTGAAAATAGAAATAGAATAGTTCGTGGTCTTATATAAGATATTAATGCAGTATATCGTTGACATAATATATATATAACGTCATTGACATGTTATTTAATATAGTACTAAAAAAATCATTAACATTTAACGTATTCTACATATTTAAGGTAAAATAAAAAATGAAATTTTTCGTATAAAAAAAGACAAAAAAACCTTAAAATCAAACATTTTACTAAACAATAAATACTCAAAATATTAAACTTCGTTTATACGTACCCGATATGTTAAAATCACTTCAACTTAATATTTTACGGAGATTATTATTTGAATTTCAACATTTAATATAAAAAGATGTGCACCATTTACATTTCAGACAGTTATTGACGTAAAATGATTATTTTATACAATTTGTTGAGACTGCTGACATTTCGAAATTCAAAACACACTTTTTAAATACGCTGAACATGCGTAAATATTATTACAATTTCATTTCATGTCATTTAATTATTCTTTTGACGTCTGTTGATATGTTTTCAATAGTTTTCATTCATCGAAATTACCGAGTACTAGATGTCGACTTATATCTTAATGAAAGACTCGTAAATCAAACTAGAATTCGTTCTTTAGGTGTAGGTAGTAGTATTTTTATTTTTAATTTACCCTCCCAATATATTAATAAAAACTTATTGACTATCGTCTATGGTGTCAAATCGATTATTTTATGCACGTCACACGGCATAATATAGAAATATATAGTTTTAGTAAATATGTGCTTATATATACTTTGTATTTATTGTAATGTAAAACAAAATATTATCAAACAATGTAAATAAATAACAAATGTTATTATATATTACTAGCTTTCGCCAGCGGCTTCGTTCGCTTGTTAAGTGGGCAGGTAGGTATTAGGTATAGAAAGTAGTCTGTATTCCTTAAAGTACAAGCTTGTTTCATATCAAGTTTCATCAAATTCTGTTCAGCAGTTTAGCCGTGAAAACAAACCAGAAAGATAGACATAGTTACTTTGGCATTTATAATATTAGTATCGATATAGGTAAAGTTTGTATTTAATAGTAATTTATTTTAGACGTGTCGTACTTTAGTAATTAAAATAGAATAATCGCTGATTATTTTGTAGATAAACACTCGGAACACAATATAAATCATTAAAATATTACGAACCGAATAACGATTTGATATAAATTAAGATTTGCCATATTTATGTAATATACTAAAGTTTCTAAACTCATTTTGTATCTAAAATTATGTTACAGAATTTAAAGATATATATATTTCATTATAATAGAACGAGTTATTTAATAAGTTTCGTTCGCTTTACGAAATTAAATATCACGATGCAAACGACTTGCTCGTTTGAAAGACAGAACGTAAACAACTTTCTTTGTCTTTTGTATGAAATGTTTCCAAAAATAAAAATAAACTAAAGTAACATTTATTGAAATTCAATTTAATGAAGTCATTTGCAAAAAACACTAGAAACTTTTTGTTAAAAAAGTGTGTTATGTAGTAGTATGTAAAAGTAATATTGAAACTCAAATGATTGCATTGTTTTCTATATAAGTTATATACTATCGTTGATCTAGTAGCTAACTAAACGGTCGCTGATCCCGATATCTTCGGTTCAAGCCGCAGTTTGGACCGAAAAAGTTGTTGGGTTTTTTGTCGAAAAATTCTCGATAACGCAGGTTTTTTTTTTTTTATAGAATAGGAAGGCGGACGAGCATATGGGCCACCTGATGGTAAGTGGTCACCAACGCTCTTAGACATTAGCATTGTAAGAAATGTCAACCATTGCTTACATATCCAATGCGCCACCAACCTTGGGAACTAAGATTTTATGTCCCTTGTGCCTGTAATTACACTGGCTCACTCACCCTTCAAACCGGAACACAACAATATCAAGTATTGCTGTTTTGCGGTAGAATATCTGATGAGTGGGTGGTACCTACCCAGACGAGCTTGCACAAAGCCCTACCACCAGTAAATTTGTTGGTTGGTTTTCAGAATCAATTAAAATCGAAAATTGCTATGTGACCATATCTGCCACATTTGCAATGTATCACGCAACTCGACGTAAATGCAATGTAATACAACTTACTCGGTTGCACCAAGGCTTTCAATAAACAATTTTCACTGAATAACAATTAAATTTGACCGCAATTTTACTCCTTAATTTGCTACCACTTTTATATCAGCTCCCAATGCTCGCGTTGATCCTCAAATAATGCAGCGTCGAAGGTGCAGTAAATGCAGGTGTGAGGTGAGTGTTTACATATTGACTAACTTGCTCACTTCAAGGTCAGCAGCGTAGACGGAAGGCCCAATGCAGCGTTGCATTAATTGCTACAGTCGTCGACAAAATGTTAATTGCCTTTTCCTTCTTTTAATATAAAATATAATATAAAGTTATGCCACAGAGAAGTGTGTGTTAACATGATATAAGAATATAAATCGTTATAGTTATAGGCTTAAGCATGATAGGCTTTGCTATTTACTACCATTACCATATATATTAGTAGTATTACATAGTTTTTTATTATTTAACACATATTTCCGATACATAATAACGTCGTATTATTAAAGTTTCATAATTAAAGTAGAATACAAGCGATCAATTTGTTTATCGTCCGACAAAAACAGACACAGAAAGATTTATGATGGCTATTATTCGAATATATGGTTGTAATATGATAATGAGGTAAAACTTTAATAAATATAAAACGTTAGCTATTCAAGACAATCTTAATTCAAGCCAATCTTGTTAGCTATTAAAGCCAAAAAATTTAGTCTCAGTAGGGTCTATCACGACGACATCCCGCTGTAACATTTTTAATAAAATATGTTTCATAAGACGGGCCGATTGGTGTGGTTGGTAAATACTTGCCTTTCACGTCAAAGATTGTGGGTTCGTTTCCCACCCAGGACAGACATTTGTGTGCATGAACATATCTGTTTGTCCTGAGCCTGGGTGTAATTATCTTTATAAGTATGTATTTACAAAAGAAAAATAGTATATGTAGTTTATCAGTTGTCTGGTTTTCATAGTACAAGCTCTGTTTAGTTTGGGATTTGATGGCCGTGTGTGAATAATGTCCCAGGTTATTATTATTATTATAATATGTTGAAATCTTTAAAAGCTTGCTAACAAATAAATACTAATATACATATAAGCTAAAATAGCCCAGTGGCTAGAACACCTGAATCTTAACCGATGAAAGCGGGTTCAAACCCAGGCCACCTCAATGAGGTGTAAATACTGTGCTTAATCCGGCATACGTGTCTCAATTAATTTCTGCCACCAACCAAACCTTTTCTTCAAAGGGAATGAAGACCTTAGTCCAGAAGTGGGACATTCATAAACTATAACTTCTTTTACTTTTGTAATAGCTGCTCCGCGCGGTTTCATTCGCGTTAAACGTTACTCCTTCCTAGGTTAGATCATGCACTAAGATATCATCAAAATAAATCCACCCGTCTAGGAGATATTCAGTAACAGACACACGTATAAGGAATAATATTAAGGTTAAAAAGCATTAAATATCTGGTTTTTATTTCATCTGACAAATCGCTTACTTCGACCACTAGAAAAACAACACTATGCATATCTTATATACATTTAATAGTACTTTTATATAGTAGCTTACAATACACCATATAACAAGTAAATGTTTTACGCACCTACGCATTTTAGTGGTATTACTTTGTCGACAAACGACATCAACCTCGAACACTAAAATAGTGACGATTGTTTTAAATTTAAACAGAACAATGCCTTGAATTGTAATATTATGTTTATTAAACGTATAAACAATACGTCCAAAAGTTAAAGTTAACAACGTAGCTGAATGAGGAGGACACCGTCATTTACTGGAGTCCTGTCAGATATCTGCCACTGAGATTTAGTGCACAAGTGCATGCGCAAATAGCCAACACAAGTACACTCTCTATTCCCTCACCCTCATAATCCGATGGGACCGGAAATAGTTCAGGCGCAGAACCAATGGCTTTACGTGCCTTCCGAGGCACAGGTTTTTACACACTTTCAACATTCGGACTGCTACTGATTTTTCGACAGAAAAACCATTAGTTTTTTTATCGACCCGACCTGGGGTTTAAACCCACAACCTGGAAATCTGTAACATTATAGGCTACCCACTAGACGGAGGCAATTTCATAATTTGAATGAATGTGTAAACTATAATTTTGTCTGTGATGTTCATTGAATCCTTACTGAATACGCCTTTGCTATTGTAAATTTGATCAAAACTCAACGCTAACTAAACGCATAAAAATCTAGCGCACAACAGAAAAAAGGAAAAGGAACATCGTACGTTAGCTAAAGAGAGAAAACTTCCGGTTTCCTTCAGTATTGCCATTAAACTACACGAACTAAACTGTGCATGCGAAATCTTTAGAAATGTAACGACTTCACAAACCGCGCCTTTAATTTTATGCTTTACCAACCAAAGCACGCGCTTAACTGCACAAACTGACTGTACAAGTTTTCACGAAGTGACTCTCGACCGGGAAACCGAGCTTTAACATGCAGACAAACGCGATCAGGACGCTTCGTAGTGACGATTTAGAATAAATGTCATCATCATATATGGATAAGGCTGTACACAAACCTTACCAGATATTAAAGGATGGACCACAATACCTAAACGAGACACACTTTTATCTCGTCTTTCATGGCGTCAGATCGTAATTACGATAGGATACTGTTGGTGACTGACATGAAAGGAATGGGGAAACCTACTTTTGAAATGTCCCCATTTGGAATCACGACGGAGGCTTTTTTAAACGGACTCAAAGAAACCTGCCTCTGACGTTTGTTTTTGAGCAACGGAGCTATAGTACTCTCGCTTAGGTATTTGCATTGAACATATTTTCAACTTGAGTTCTGTTAACTTTTAAAAAGTAGGTTAAGTTAGTCGTAATCTTAAGTTGAAAATTACGAACGTTCAATCGTTATGGAAATTTTTGTAGCTTGTGTTTAGCGATAAGATGTTTCTAGATTGTTTATCTTGATTTGTTTTAATTAATTTTTATATGTACACAACCAAAATATGGTATTAAACTCTAAACATTTGCATTTTATAATGTAAAATCGATGCCTCACAGCGTGATATGGAAATAACCAAAGTGACATGCAAATGACAAAATCACTAATCCAAGATGTTAAGAGTCTAAGTCCTATGTACCTTGCTTGTACTCGGTGATGAATTTAATATAAAATCTTTATTTTTAAGTATCATAGAATATGTATAATAAAAAAAAGTAAAACAAAGGACCTTTCGGTTTTATTTCGGTTATCGGTGTCATCGCCTAGGTAATAAGTACCTTAGAACTTATACCTGGGTAATCTATGCTGCTAGCTTATGCTAGCTGATCTTTTTTTATATTGACTATGTAAGAAGTAGTACAAGGTGGCAGAATTTTTACATTATTTCATTGGAATGAATCATCTGGAAGTTCTATTAACTGTAACAAAAAAACGATCACCAGACATTCGACAAGATTAAAAATATTTGTGAAATGAATCAGAGCTTTAAATAATAATATTAAAAATCAGATATTGTTTATAGTGAAAAGAGATTCTTGCGAACATGTGGCATTGGTTTAATTGTAGTGACGATCGCTGGAACCGACAGAATGGGCTCTGCGGGACACGGAGGGTGTGAAATTGGGAGATTCCAGTAAAGCCGAAGTCGGTTTATATTATGCAAAGATGCGACGGATAATCTTCTCCGGTGGAACGTGAGCATGAAAATCTCTAGACGATACCGCGATTTGATTTAAAAAACTTCGTGCGCTTGCATTCATGATCTTAAAATATTACGCAAATTTTATGCTAAATAAGCTTAAGATATCATTATGTATTATAGTATTAATGTAAATACTGTGGTTATACCTTCAAGTGTTAAATTAGAAGTTTTATGATTAAACAATGTATTTTTAAAGTATTGCCAGTGAATAAAATAAATTAATAATATTATATTAATAAAAAAAGTGTTTGTTTTACCATTTGTAATACTTTATCTTAATAGCACTGGCTAGTGTGCTAAAATTAAAAAAAAAAAACAATTTACCTTAATGTAGTAGTAGTTAAAAATTGTTGTAAATATTTTTAAATTATCTGTATTGTATTAAGTCTTTCGTCATTTGTAACTGATGGTTTATTCTTAAAACCTTATTAGAACGTCTTATAGAGAACTAATGAGATTATTTTCTAGATGGTAGGGCTTTGTGCAAGCCCATCTCGGTAGGTACCAACCACTCATCAGATATTCTACCGCCAAACAGCAATTCATAGTATTGTTGCGTTCCGATTAGAAGGATGATGAGCCAGTGTAACTAGAGATACTGGCACATTGGCGATGTAAGGAATGATTAATACTTCTTACAACAGGTGGCCATTTGCCCGTCCACCGTATAAACATTAAAAAAAAAACTTGCTAACGTACAATGACGGCGTAAGAGAGCGTCATACCGTTCGCCGTCACGGCGTACGGTACGGCGAGTCATTTAGATGATTCACATTAAAAAATAAATAAACAAAAGTTATCAACTCCTTTATTTTCAATTTACATACATAATTTGTTTATAACAATCACAACCTTCCCCACGATACGTAAATATATTTTATGCCTATATTTGGCTTCGATTGTGAATAATACATAAATATAATATGTATATATATATATATATATTACATTAAAATTAATATAAGTATAAATGAGTGCTAATTCTGTTCTCATACAATTGCTACCCACGATTCAAGACTGAAGTGCTTTTCGTTATGAACAAACTCGAGCACCGCAGAACATGATTTCGAAATGCCAGGGAGTGATTTGCGAAAATGACTTTAATAATTATAAAGTTTAAAGGACACACGCATCAAAATAGCGTATCACCGTAAATTTCACGTGAAATACGAAGTGAGTGACGGAAAAGAGGTTGTGACGGTTTGTGAATTGACATATTTCGTTTAATTTCCTTATAGTATTATAAGCTAAATTATACGTACAATTTTTATTTTGTTATTCTTTATTATTATTTTATGTTTTCGGTTACATTTATCAGGATGACTTTTATACTTCTTACAAAAAAAACACATATATGACAAGGTTAGCGGCGACCTTACAAAAGTTCACGGGTCATCTAAATTCAAAATGGCGGTCAAATACTGCCAACGCGTTAGCGTTTTTGTTCATTATCTCGGCCATTTCCAAATATTAAACAAAAATGGTAAGTTGTTGTAACTTTGATCAAACATTTGTGAAGGTTTTTATATAATCTTGACATGTGTGACGTCATAATAAGCTAAGTGTAACTCTCGAATCAGCAGGATGTAACGTCATGGGCGCTCGAATGTCAACAACGAATGGTTTCGTTCGCGTTTCGACGAACGTTCGACCGCGCTCGTCGACTTTAGTAACGGGCGATATACGCACGTGTAACAGCAGCTTTACGAGACAGCATTTCATTTGGTTCAGTGCGAATCTTTTACCTGGAAAAAAATTGCAATGTTTATTAATTCATTAATTAATATATTAATATAATTAATGAATAAGCTCCAAAACCTTCTCCTCAAAAAGGTAGAGGAGGCCTTTAGCCCAGCAGTAGGACATTCACAGGCTGTTACACCTATGGAGCTCAGCAGTAGCCATAATGATTTCGAAGTCAGAGTGAGCCAGTCTAATTTTATGCTTAATATACTTATTTTAACTAATACATATCTTACATGATAAGTTATCTTAGGTATAAGAGAAAACCCTAAAATTGATTTTTTAAGGACATTCGAAAAATGTACTGGTGGTAGAGCTTTGTGCAAGCTCGTCTGGGGAGGTACCACCCACTCATCAGATATTCTACTGCAAAGCAGCAGTACTTGGTATTGTTGTTTTCCAGTTTGAAGGGTTTGTGAGCCAGTGTAGTTACAGACAAAAGGGACATAACATCTTAGTTCCCAAGGTTGGTATGTATGTAAGCGATGGTTAACATTTCTTACAATGCCGATGTCTATGGGCGTTGGTGACCACTTACCATCAGGTAGCCCATATACTCATCCGCCTTCCTATTCTATAAAAAAAAAATTAAGCTAAAAATTATAACATTAGGAATTGTATGCTAAGGAATTACTTATTATTAATAATAATTACATGCATGTGGAGTATTGCATTTTATATGCAATGGTTGTAGTCACAATTATTGTGTAAGACCATATGTGACCTCTCACCATTAAGAAGCACATTCACACGTCGATCGTAATTTAAAAAAAAGATAAAAAATAAATATTTTCTTTAATTTTGAACGAAATAAACACAATTTATTATTATTTCAATCCATCATACACATTTTAATATTCCAATAACTATAATAAGCAGTAGTAATGTTTCTTTCCTGGTATTATTGGTGACATTTTTCACTCACACAAACGAAAAGCGATCTTGTTCATACGTTATAGAGTTTATATTCGCATATACTGAATTATCCGTTCGTATTTCTGTAAAAGAACGCCTGAGACCGTATCAAAGCGCTTACAAAGAATTCCTTGTAAGGATAACTTTGCCACTAATAAGCAAAAATTGTACGAACAGGCGTTAAAGGGCGAAATTTAACTGCACCTATACTTCTATAGTCGAAAAATATTATGCAAGTAAGCCCTTATAAGCACTTTCGTATGGTTGTTTTAGAAGAATAATAATGGAATGTTGTATGCTGATTGGTCGCTTATTACGTCATCAGCTGCTACCTATCAATGATAATTAAGATTAATGAAAATTAATTAATTTGATTTTGAACTTTTTCAATTCAGATTGAACATATATTAGTTAATCTGAGTTTAGCCAATGTTTCAGAAAATCAAATTCAGTCAGTCAAGTCTTAAAGTAAATTGTTGTGTGTGTGTATTAAACATAAATTTGAGGATTAAATGCCTTATTGGTTTCGAAAGATCTCGGGTTCAATTCTCGGAAACAGTTTTATAAACTTATCAGGTATTTCTCTCAACAAATTCTACTCTCGAGAAGTCATTTAAGTTCGTCGTAGGTCGAAACTCCCTTGACTTGGAAAGGCAAGCTTGGTGGTATGGCTTTGTGCATAGGTATATTTTTTGGTCAAAGTCGAATTCATCTCATGTCGTACGTTTTTACATGTATTTTAGACTTACCGAGGAGACCAGAACCCCCTGTGCATAGGTATATACCACCCACGAATCACAAAGCGATACTTAATTGTTGAGTTTAAAGGGTGAGTGAGCCAGGCACATGGCATAACATAGGGAGGCATGACATCTAGATGGTTAATATGCATATTTATAATATATAAATATATGTACAATATGGTGTCAATGTCTATTGGCGTTGGTGACCGCGTACCATACTGGCCCATTTGATAGTTCGCCTATCTGAGTCAATAAGAAAGCCTTTACAAAGGTTAACTGTTCAGCTTGCACCTGGTCACTCCTCGGTCATTTTAGGTTTTTATATATTGGAACATGAAAATGGCCACCAGGCCCGAAATCATTTGAAAAACCACTTATAATAAATTTGAAACTAATAATATTATATATTTAATTTCAAGCTGAACAAATGGATACACTAAAATAATCTTAATAAAATATTAGTAAAAAGCAATAGGAATATTTTATAATGAACAAAGACGTGGACGTAATATTAGTCATTACGAAAGTTACTCGTATCGTGTCCACGGAGCGTATAATAGTTAAATTATATAGCTAAGTTCAAAGGCCAGCCATAACCTTGTTCTATTTTAGTGAAACTTTACCAATTTGAATCAAATTACCGAATACAACGTCTACGTTGAAGTGTACGTGTGTTTGATTTTAAATACTATAAATATATAATCACTACGTGTAGACTATGACGTCAATGTATGGATGTAGCTTGATGAATCTTAATGACGGTTGCGTGAATTTGTACGTATAAGTAAAACTTTTTTTTCTTTTGACGTAATTACTTAAAACTTATATGTATTTAAATAATATTACATTTGAATCGTGAATAGCGAACAATATAGAAAATAATAAAGAAAATAATAAAAAAATGTGAAAAATTGTGTGCGTTGACAGCGGACGGCGATGCAAAAGTGTCAATTTATGTTTTTTTCTTAAACGTAATGGCGTGAGCTCCGTGACATTACATACTCCTGTGTAGCTGTCATTCTCGTAGCTCGTTAATGGACTAACATTTTTAACACTACGTATTATAAAACAAAGACTCTCGCCGCGTCTGTCTATTTGTCTGCCTGAACGCGATAAACTCAAAAACTCCGTTCGGTAGAAACGGATTCTCATACGATTTTCACCAGTGGACGGAGTGATACTTGAGGAAGGTTTAGGCGTATCCCCTGAGGAGAGATCCGCCGAGCCACGAGCGGAGCGAAGCACGGGAGAGGCCGCGGACGCGTTATATCAACACGATCCCGCAGCCTCTCCGATCCGTGCAGAGGACGAACATCGCAGTGGTTTTAGTGGGTAAGAATCCCACATAACCCAGTTTCCCCCTCCCCATGGGAGCTGGGTACCTTTCTGAAGGTTTCACTTTGTGAAAAAAAAAAAGAAAGGTTTAGGCGTATAATTCATTATTTGTGTTAATTTTCTGAAATACGACGTTAATTGTTTAAGATGATATTCTACCGCAAAACAGCAGTACTTGGTATTGTTGTGTGCCAGTTTGAAGGGTTTGTGAGCCAGTGTAGTTACAGGCATAAGGGACATAAAATCTTAGTTACCAAGGTTTGTGGCGCATTGGCTATGTAAGCGATGGTTGACATTTCTTACAATGCCAATGTCTAAGGGCGTTGGTGACCACTTACCATCAGGTGGTCCATATGGTGCATATTTTAAGGACTGAGTTTAGAAGACATAGTGTGTGTAAAGACATATGTAGGTATGTAGGTATTCTGTTTATCTTACGATAAGATACCGAGATGCTGTGAGCCGGAATAGGTAACTAATATAGCTAGAATATGAACATACTATGTAAAGCTTCATAGAGTAATCCAGTAGCATATGTATGTGTTATACAAATGAGAAAATTCATTTCGAAATTTAAAAAAAAAAACAAGTAACCCATTGTAGTTGATTAAATTATTTTAAAATTCATCTAATGATTTGCAGTAACATAAAAAACATTGCGAGATAGTAAAAATTCTGACTCCAACATACACCGGAGAAACGCTTGAATTATCGAATGTTTCTTTTAAGAATGTGAGGATGTATCATCGCGGTTTCATCTATTCTGTGTGTTGAAGTGAAAACTTCCTTAGGCGCGTTGCGCTGGCTTATCGTAGAGGATAAATTAGTGGCTTCGCATTATCGACATGCTAATGTAAATTATTAACATAAATTTAATTACTCCGTGTAACGATTAGTCGGTAAAGGTCTGAAATACTACGATTATTCTACTAAACCGAGTTTGACGACTGCCTGATTTATTTTATAATAATTTATTATATAGTCATAAATACAAATATGCGATGAGAAAAGGTTATGGCGATAAGCACCCGTATACACACACACATGATGTCCTTTTGAACGATTTCAGTCACGGCATGTGTGACTTTACGATATAGTTTATTAAGTCATTATCTTTGAATATAGAATTCTAAAAAAAAAAAACAAAATAAAGATATTCAATCGATTGCATCACACGAACAAGACGCAACGAGCATATAACTCCGGATCCGAACTCACCGACGCAGTACCGCGGGCCGTCCCCGAACGGCGCGTACGCGCCCGCCGCCGCCGCCGCCGCCGCGCCCGCGCCCGCGCCCGCCGCGCGCCAGCGGGTCGGCCGGAACGACTCCGCGTCGGGAAAGTACTGGAACAATACATTGTTCGTCTCTTTTTACATGTTATTTGATGCGGGTTGGATAAAGACGAACAGATAGATAGTCCGATATTACATTAATCTTAAAACACAAAATTATAAGGCAAAGTAGTAATGGTATGACAATAAGAGATGGCGTTGCTTTGCATTCCTTCTTGAGGTGACTTCCTCCGGTGTGTGATTTTGCGGATTATTTAAGCACGGTCGAAGACCGCGGTCAGTCACGCACCGCACCAAGGCTTTCGCGACGTTGCGTGTCTGTCTTTTTTGTCATTCCTGAATGCGAAATGAAAGAGAACATGTCACTGCAGCTAATAATAATCAGTTTTGACATGCTCGCCTATGTTTATGCGGATGACTGCGGACCACAGCGCACGAGCTCGCACCGCACCTTTGAATTTACCGATTTCCAGTGGATTCGAAGCACTACAAGAGATTTTCACAGAAAATACTCTAACCACAATGCGTCGATGCGGTCCAGTAGATTCAGTCCGTAATATCACACACCGCGGGAACCCACTCATAGAGGAACTTTTAAACCAAAATGTAAAAATGAAACTATACACAAAACGTAATAAATACATCGCAATAATTATACAACTGTAAAGTAACTCAATTATCTAACTCAAACCACAAACTCTCACACAAAGTTAAAAAACTTGCTATTATTATGATATAATTTATAGTTAAGTCCAGTCCATACATCGATCAATCACCGTTCAAAAATAAACCTTATTTCAATGACACATAATACTTATATTTAAACAATAACGATCTTACTTATAAACGCTACTTAGCGGCTGTTTAGTTAAACACTGATTTATCTCTTTCTGACATTATTGATTTCACATTCGAAAGAAGAAGACACAGCATTAGCACATATGTAATTTATTAGGTTATTATATTTTATTTAAAAAAGCTATAAGCACCTGATCATCTCTATGTAGGCCCAGCGTGGGGAACACCACGATGGTACCCTTCTCCAGCACCACATCGGTGCCCGGAATGTGATAGTCCATCGTGCACATGCGCTGGATTGTGGGGAATGGAGGGTACAGTCGTAATATCTCTAGAAAATAAATTTTATAAACAAATTAATTCGAACATATATATAACCCGTATAAATACAAGTCAATCGTTTCAATTTAAAAAGAAAAAAAAATATTTTTACAATCTAAGATCATGATGGGAAAGTATCTCCGTCTGTGTGTTCGATTTCACGTTTAAATCACTGAACCGAATTTGATGTAATTTGTTATGATGAAAGATCGACTCTCATGGAAAGTATGTCCTACTACTATTTTTTTTATACATAACACATGCCCTCTCTATCTAACTCTAAATTAATGAATAATACACATAAATCTTCCTTAAAAATCACTTCGTCCAATACTTAACTATTGGATTGGACCGTATTAAAATCAGTTCAATAGGTTTTTTTTATTATATATTCGCCGGGATGGCAAATGACTCTACTCCACCTGATGGTAAGTGGTAGTAGAGTCCAAACGCGACGACGGCCAGTACAGACGGGAAAAACGTTCTGCACTAGCCGCCTTCGCCTTGCCGGCCCGCAAGATGCCTCTTCACGCCTCGTTTGAAGGAACCCGGGTTGTAAGAGGAGGGGAACACATGAGTGATTTGAGTTTAACGCGTTAACACAGACAGGTGCAACGGGACTTTATTTAATAATATGTAGTGAAGTGTCGAGATAACCCAGTAGTTAAAACGCGTGAATCTTAACCAACGATCGTGGGTTCAAACCCGGGCAAGCACCACTGAATTTTAATGTGCTTAATTTGTGTTTATAATTCATCTCGTGCCTGACGGTGAAGGATAACATCGTGAGGAAACCTGCATGTGTCTAATTTCATTGAAATTATGCCACATGTGTATTCTACCGACCCGCATTGGAGCAGCGTGGTGGAATAAGCTTCTAACCTACTCCTCAAAAAGGGAGAGGAGGCCTTCGCCCAGCAGTGGGACATTAACAGGCTGTTACTGTAGTGAAGTGATTTAAATATCTTATTTCCATATCGCTCGGCATTCTATGACACTTTAAGATGAGAATATACGAATATGTTATTATCCTTGTCCTATGTAATATTGTATTAGACTGTATGACGAACGACACTTCATAGGGCTTTGTGCAAACTCGTCTGGGTAAGTACCACCCATCAGATATTCTTCCGCACTGCCTCGTTGGTCTAGTGGCTTGATGTAAGGTCGCAGACCCCGAGGTCCTCGGTTCAATTCCCAGATCGGGCCAATAAAAAGTCATTGGGTTTTTCCGCCAGAAAATTCTCAGTAGCAGACCGGAGTCAAGAAGTTAGAAGTGTGTACACTCCCGTGCCTCGAAAAGCGCGTAAAGCCGTTGGTCCTGCGCCTGAACTCTTTGCGGTCGTGTCGGGTTGCCTTCCCATAGGATTATGAGAGCTAGAGAATAGAGAGTGCACCTGTGTTTGCGCACACACTTGTGCATTATAATATGTCCTGTGCAGTTGACTAATCTTTCTTGAGATTGGCCGCCGTGACCGAAATCGGTCTGGAAGACATTATTATTATTATACCAATCTGCCAATGTAAATAAATAAAAATGGAATGAAAACAACAATAAAGAACTACATACCCTGTATAACCATATCCATGTAAGTTAAGTCCTGCAACATTTCAGAGCTCATCTTGTTCCCGTGTTTCTTATATACTTCCTTTATTTCATCTCTCATTGTTTCTTGGATTTCTTGGTGAGCCGCCAGTTCAAGGAACAGGAAGGCCAGGGTTGAAGATGTCGTTTCGTAACCGCCAAGAAATATTATAAATGCATTCGCTGCTATCACCATGTCCGCTGTAATTATTATTAATTCATCGTTAAATACTTCGACTTAAAGTCACTTGGATTCTACTTGATGCTTTGTGCAAACCCGTCGGAACGCCTTCCCAGACGGGTTTGCGCGTCTGGGAAGGTACAATACGCTGAATAACTCTCCAGTTTCGTATAATTTGGATGAATATTTAAGAAAAGGTTTATAAGAGAAGAAGAAGATAGATGAAGAAAATACTATGTGTATGTATATGTGTTCAAATTTCCAAATTAGTCATCAAATAGTGCTCGCTCAAAGGCTTTACGTGCTGTCAGAATCATGGAACTGAATTGCCAACTTGCTAACTCCGAGATGTTGCTAAGAGTTTTCATTAATGAGATATAAATCAGTTTTTACAGACTTGATCTGGAATTCGTATCCAGGAATTTGCAGCCAAAAAGCTACTTATTAGACATAAATAACAATTAAAAGTAATTTGTATGCTTAATCACGTCTCTGAACGCATTGAACGCACTAAGGAATGCTTGTCATAAACTTAGGCACTGATTTAAATGTATTGTATCATTCCCCATGCTAGACTAGGCTAGAGTTATTTCAGAGCGTCACAGATGTAATCGTTTTAATTATAATCTGTTTCAATTATCTTCATTCGTGAGCGGAAAATCACACAGAAAATCCATAAGAACTCAATGAAAACTTCGAGATAAACACTTTCCTTTATCTAAATAGAAATGTCGGAATCGTTTCTGCGGTGGAAATTCTAGAGTGTGGAGCCATTAAACAAAGAATTGAATTGAACGAGAGTGTAGGATAGTGGAGCTGTTATTAGTACAACCTTTCTTAAAGAAGACTTATCTTGATTAGTTACGACTTAAATTTCCTTCGAATATATGAAATCCATTTTAATAAGAAATGATAAGACGAGAATCTTAACCTCAACCGGCACTGAATTTTATGTGCAAAAATCGTTTTTATAATTCATCTCGTGTTCGGCGGTGAGTGAAAACATCGTGATAATATATGGTATGAATAGTCAGTATAGTGATCATGAAATTGGAAGTAAAATTAAAGTGGATATAAATAGTTAAGTAGATTAGTATAGTAGGTTGTCGAGATGACCCAGTGGTAAGAACGCGTGAATCTTAACCGATGACCGTGGGCTCAGCCCGGGCAAGCAAAATAAAATTATATCAATCAATGACTTTCTGTATTGTATAATATTGCAGAGCTATTAAAATATCGCATGGTATATGTAACCGTTATACTAATTTCATTATTAGAACGTACATTTCGATCTTGATCGTTATCAAAGCAATTACGCAACATTTTGAATTACGTAAATAGTTGCCCTCAATGAACTATCTTGAAATCGATCCAATTTGAGTTATTATTCACTAATTATATATAATTATGACCTTTTGTTCTTTTGTTCTCTAAAATTTTTTCCCTAAAATTATATATAAGTTTATATATATTTATATATTTATAGAATAAGAAAGCGGACGAGCATATGGACCACCTGATGGTAAATGATCACCAACGCCCATAGACATAGGCATTGTAAGAAATGTTAACCATCGCTTACATCACTAATGCGCCACCAACCTTGGGAACTAAGATGTTATGTCCCTTGTGTCTGTAATTACATGGGCTCACTCATCCTTCAAACCGGAACACAACAATACCAAATACTGCTGTTTTGCGCTAAAATATCTGGTGAGTGGGTGGTACCTACCCAGAAGAGCTTGCACAAAGCTCTACCACCGGTAAAATATATAAATATTTAATCGTAAATTTAATAATAATTTCACAATAAAATGTATTTGTATTTTTACGGACTTGTAATTGTAAATGATTTACTTTATTTAATGATTATTTATAATGTGATGCTTTTACGAATGATGTGATAACCTTTGACTAGTAAAACATGTATAATTATAGGCACAAGGGACATAATATCTTAGTTCCCAAGGTTGGTGGCGCATTGGTGATGTAAGCGATGGTTAACATTTCTTACAATGCTAACGTCTATGGACGTTGGTGACCACTTATCATCAGGTGGCCCATATGCTCGTCCGCCTTCCTTTTCTTTTAAATGGAGATTGAAAAACCTTTTCAATTTCCATTTAACTGTCTATCTAATGTATCTATTGTTGGTTGTCCAGAATAAAATAAATAAATAAATCTGCTAAAGACCAAAGATCGACCAAATAAACTAATATAAATAACTAAATACATTTACACGTTCGTTATTCTGATAATAATCAACTATAATTTATATCAACAAATTAAATTAAATGTTTATGCCTCTATTCGATGAAACAACATGGCAGCAGTCAGATTAGATGCCTAGTGACGTAATTTTATAGAATAATAGCAAAGCCCGCGGATTTGCCAGCGTAGATTCCAGTTTGTGACGAAAATCCAACAACATCTCCATCTCCCATCTTAATCTATTTGAATTATACATATGTATGCATAATTTCCTCCAGACCGCTTTCGGCCACGGCGGCCAATCTCAAGAGGGATTAGCCAACTGCACAGCACATATTATAGTGCACGAGTGTGTCGCAAAAACAGGTGTACTCTCTATTCCCTAGCTCTCATAATCCGATTGGACCGGAAAGAGTTCAGGCGCAGGACCAACAGCTTTACGTGCTTTCCGAGGCATGGAAGTGTATACATTTCCAACATCAAGACTCCGGGCTGCTACTAAGAATTTCCTGATAGAAAAACCCAATAAATTTTTTCATTGGCCCGACCTGAGAATTGAACCCAGGACCTCCGGGTCAGCGGCCTTATACAAAGCTACTGGACAAACGAGTGTATAATGTAATAGATAAGCCTAAAATAGTGAACAACAAAGATACGTACGTGAACGTCGAGTTCTTATAACTTTTGATAGACCGACTAAATGGTACCTTGTAATTATTGATAAAATCACATACAGACACTCCAATTTTATTTATATGTATGTATATATTAATCGAATACTTGTAATTGAATTAATTAATTTTACTTATATTATCATTACGAATATTTGTGTGTGTTGAATGTTTGTAAATCAATAACATTCGAACAACTGAACCGATTTTAATGAAATATATACAAATCGATTATGAAATAAAACATAATAAAGGTTTTTTTGGTGTTCATCTAACTAATATTATAAATGCGTAATTGAGTTTGTTTTAACGCACTCACGTCTTAACTACTGAATTGATCATCATAAAATATTACGTACGACAATGGGTATGTAGTGGTCGAAAAAATCCATGGCCAAACTGTTAAAAAATAAAAAATAACCGAATAAAAAGGGGGCGTATTGTAACCACTGGTTATATTATGAACAAAAACGATCTTAATCAAAACTGTCCTTAGTTATGATGCTTTAATAATACTTAATTTGATTTTGCCGTTCCCCATTCGTTTAATATTATTAAATCTCTCTAAATGATCCTTTCTACGACGTATAAATCTAGCTTAACTCTTCGTCTTGAACGCCCCAATATCGTATCTCGTGTCTACACTATCAAAGAACATATATATATACCAAAGTACATGTACATATATACATATAATAGCGGAGTCACATTACGTGCATTCATATCTCAAGGTCGCGGGTTCGAATCTCTGAACGAATCAGTAAAGTTACTGGGTTTTCTGGCAAAAAGACTCAGTAGCATCCCGGATTAACGGCGTTGATATTGTTACATTGTGCCTCGGAAAGCAAGCAATATCTTTGATCATAGACGATCTCTCAAGCTTACCATCTCATTAGTCGTGTGAAAGTATCGAATGTTCTTTACACAAACTTATGCACTATCGCTCTTAAATATCCTATGTGCAAATCGGATACATTATAAAGATTATAAAAAAACGGTTGAAATTAGTAATAGCTAATTGTTGTCATATAAAATATATAAGTTTAATATGATTATTATGTATATGATTGATGATAGCTACTGATCGGTACTTCTCGGTCGAATCTAAGTCGTAAGAGCCTATTGTAGTCGACATGATTGTAGCTGTAGTCTGGACAAAGAACCAGATTATCTCACATCCATCCAAATACTTTTATCTATCTATAAACCATGTATGAGGCTTATACTCACTGATCTTAACTTCATTTTCCTTCTCTTCCGCTGTATCAGTTCTGTCTTCACTCCTCAAAGCCATCATCATGTCAATAAAATCGCCACGTTTTTCTTGTACTCCTGAAATATTACTCAAATTAAAATTTGCTATTAATTCATTAATTCATTAATCATATTAATTAGCCGTGGAGTACTGGCTTAGAATAGTACTCCCCCAATCTCATCCCGTGGGTGTCGTAAGAGGCGACTGAGGGACGGGAAAAAGGGGGGATGGGCAGCAGCGTCCCCCCTCCCATAAACATCTTACCCCCTACTGCGCTCGCCAACACGCCTGCCCAGCGCGGCGAGTATGGGCAAACCCCTCCCTTAATGGCAGATGCGCCCAAAAAAAGGCCCCCAGTTACCGGCAAGCCCGCTAAGCCCGACCAAGGTAGCGGTCGCGGTATCGGCAGGGCAGGGGGTGCTAAGAATCACCGGTTCACGGCAGGCTACCGTATAAAACGACTGAAAATGGCAACGTATAATGGACGCTCGATGAGGCTGGACCATCACCTCGCCGAATTAGAAGTAGAGTTAAGTCATATAAACTGGCATATACTGGGGTTATCTGAAGTCCGAAGACAGGGGGAGGACACGATAACTCTAGAGTCCGGTAACTTACTCTACTTCCGCGAAGGTGATAACCTCTCCCAGGGTGGTGTCGGTTTTCTAGTCAAAAAGGATCTCATTAGCAGCATTGTGGAAATCAGTAGTGTGTCGAACCGGGTAGCGTACCTTGTCCTAAAACTTTCCGACAGGTACTCCCTGAAGGTTGTACAGGTATATGCGCCAACTTCGACATACTCTGATGATGTGGTCGAAGCGATGTACGAGGACATCGCAAAGGCCTCAACGACACCTCGAGGGCCCACTACAATGTTGTTATGGGAGACTTTAAATGCAAATGCTGGTAAACTTTCTCGAAGCGCAGGGGCTTTTTTTGATGAATTCTTTCTTTCAAAAAAGCCTCAGAGGAGGTGGACCTGGCGAAGCCCCGATAACGTGACAAGGAACGAGATAGACTTTATCATTTCGAATAAAAGGCACATATTTAGAGATGTTTCAGTGATCAACAGGTTTAATACCGGAAGTGATCACCGCTTGGTTCGAGGCACTCTAAATATCAACTTAAAAGCCGAAAGATCGAGAATGATGAGGTCTACTCTCCGACCTACCATGCTCCAAACTGCTCAAGGCTCCGAAAAGTTCCAAATGGAACTTCAAAATCAATTCACCGCGTTGGAAACCATAAGCAGCATTGATGAGAAAACCGACACGCTGGTCAAAATACTGCAAAACACATCCCGCAAGTGTTTTCCGCCACAGAGAAGAGACAACGCACCAAAACTCTCTGCTGAGACACTCGAGCCCTTGAGAAAACGACGAGAACTACCATCGTTTTTGTCAGATAAGGCCTTAAACCGAACAATAAAAACGCTGACGCGACGCGATCTCCGACGCTCCAATACCCGTGCCATCAAGGCTGCGATTGAGCAAAATCGGGGATCGAAAGTGTTCGCTCGCAAGTTTGGGAGGCCGCGTCTGACAAAACTTAAAACTGAAAATGGTGGGGTCGTTACCTCTAGGCCTGAGATTATCGGAGAAGTAGAGAGGTTTTATGGGCAGTTGTTCTCTTCAAGATCGGATAAACCCGTGGGAATCAGTATTGAAGACCAGCGCGCCCCTCTTATGCACCATTACTCCGAGGAGCTCCCGGTCGTTGACCAAGGAGAGATTAGGGCGGCTCTAGAACAGCTTAAAAACAACAAAGCTCCGGGAGATGACGGAATCACAACAGAGTTGCTTAAGGCAGGCGGGACTCCGGTCCTGAAAGAGCTAGCAAGCCTCTTTAATTCCGTCATCCAACATGGCAAGACCCCGGAAACGTGGAGCGGGAGTGAGGTGGTACTGTTTTTCAAGAAAGGTGATAAAACCCTCTTGAAAAACTACAGACCAATCTCCCTCCTGAGTCACGTGTATAAGCTGTTCTCAAGAGTCGTCACGAACCGTCTCGCCAGACGACTTGACAAGTTCCAGCCCCCAGAGCAAGCCGGCTTTCGATCAGGCTACAGCACCGTGGACCACATCCATACTGTTCGGCAGATTGTGCAGAAGACCGAAGAGTACAATCAGCCGCTGTGTATGGCATTTGTGGACTACGAGAAAGCCTTCGACTCCATCGAAACCTGGGCAGTGCTCGACTCATTGCAGAGATGTCATATCGATTGGAGATATATCGAGGTACTGAGATGTCTGTACAACGCCGCTACAATGACTGTCCACATCCAGGACTGTAAGACGAAGGCGATCCAACTGCGCAGAGGGGTGAGACAGGAGGATGTAATATCCCCGAAACTGTTCACCAACGCGTTGGAAGACGTTTTCAAAACGCTGGATTGGACTAGGTATGGAGTCAATGTAAACGGCGAGTACATCTCACACCTTCGATTTGCCGACGATATCGTCATCATAGCAGAGTCGCTGGAACAACTCACCGAAATGCTGCGTAGCCTAGGCGAGTCTTCCCGGTGTGTCGGTCTCGGTATGAACTTGGACAAGACCAAGGTCATGTTCAATAGGCATGTCGTGCCGGGACCGATATACGTCGAGGGGAAACCTCTCGAAGTTGTTAGTGAATATACCTACCTAGGACAGATAATACAAGTCGGTAGGAACAACTTCGAGAAGGAAGCCGATCGAAGAATTCGCTTGGGATGGGCAGCATTTGGCAACCTTCGTCAAGTCCTCAAGTCGTCTATACTGCAATGTTTGAAGACGAAAGTCTTCAACCAATGCGTCTTACCTGCCATGACATACGGTGCCGAAACGTGGACACTAACTGCGGGACTAGTCCACAAATTCAAAGTCGCTCAGCGTGCTATGGAGCGAGCTATGCTCGGAGTATCTTTGAAGGATAAGATCAGAAATGAGATTATCCGGAAAAGAACCGGAGTCACCGACATAGCTTGCAAAATTAGCAGGCTGAAGTGGCAGTGGGCTGGTCACGTATGTCGTAGGACCGATGGCCGTTGGAGCAGACGAGTCCTAGAGTGGAGACCGCGAATCGGCAAGCGCAGCGTAGGGCGCCCTCCAGCCAGGTGGACCGACGACCTTAAGAAGGTGGCGGGCACCAACTGGATGCGGAAGGCGGAGGACAGGGAGCTTTGGCGCACCTTGGGAGAGGCCTATGTTCAGCAGTGGACAACGATTGGCTGTTGATTGATTGATTGATTAATTCACGCCAGTATATAGTCAAATGTATGGTGATAAGTATTAATTAAAGATTAAGAAAAGAATTAAACACATAGACATTGGCAGTTGAGGTTAGCAATCTTAATCCACGCGTATATTTCGTTTTGGATAATAACAGAATCTGTAAAGTGGACTATAAAGTGTAATAAAATAAGTCAATATATTTATTTTAAAAAAATAAAAATGATTATTATTTTAATAATTTTATTGATTTATTTTTATTTAGGCTCTATCACTGACTGAATTGTCTGTTTACTTTCAGAACGTATTTGATAAAGTAGCCGTATGTACTCGTACAAACGTAGAATTTCATTAACAAATATATAACGCTGATCAATCACCAAAAACTAGTATATCGAATCATCATGTTAAGGAAGTAAGAAAGAAACGAATATCATAACAGTTACCGACTTTAAAACTAAATGAATTCAAGAACGAGATGATTCAGTAAATTGTAAGTGGAACACTTGGATCTTAATTGAAGTTTAAGAGTTTTAGAGAACTTAATTTGTGTTCACAGTTCACTTTTGTTCGAAGTAAGACTTCGTTAAATGTACCAACAATCATTGTAGTAGTAACTCCTCCTTAATTTTCACATATTCTTAATTTTGTTTTAAAGCGCCTATTAATAATTTTTATTAATTCTTTTATTTTTCATGTACTTTGTTGCAGCATCAGTACAATGGAGCAGCATCGTGGGATACGTTCTATGCCTTTTCCGAAAGAGGAAAAAACGCCTTCACCTAACAGTGGGACATGACGTATAGAGTATTAATAATTATTTTTAAGCTTACATTTTTATTACTCTCATACTCGAAACTGTTACAAAACGGGAGCGTCTACTAAGTAAAACTAAGTATGTCAAAAAGTTTTAAAATAAGGCAAGCGTATAATAAGTATTGTCGTGGATAAATGTGAAAGCGTACCCGTATCCTCGCCACCTGCGGAGCAAAGAAATACAGTGGCGTTTTTCGGTACGAATCAGACATAACCCTCCATCATCTCCGGGGTGTAGATTGCCCCACGAAAATAAGTATGGCAAAAATAATTGAAATTTGAAAATTTTTTATAAACAAATTTTATTCAAGATAGTTTATACAGATACTTCGCAACCAAAACACAACAAAGTACATAAAAAGGTTAGTATCGACCATTACAAACGTCAAACACAGGACCGACCTCAATCAGCATCCCCAACACAAGGTCTATTTGTAGACGTAATCTATATATCTATAATATATCTTTTTTTGTAGTTGGAATCGCGTGTAAAATTATTAACAGGGATTTATTTGGACATCATAATTATAATACACGGGTCATATGGGCTGTATGACCTAATGTTCCCAGTTATGTTTAAAATTCTCTTTCTTAGAAATGAGTTCTAACTCAATACTTTCTTTTGGGAATAGATTTTCAGAACTTCCGGTAATGTAATATTATAAATGGTAAATGGTAATGATTTTACATGTACTTAATTTGAGTTTATAATTTAAGGAAAACGACGTGAGGAAAGCATATTGAATGAGAAACTGCCACATGTGTCCAAGTCCAAGTCACATAAGAACAGCGCGGTGGAGCCTAGCACATTACTCAATGGGACATTTACACATTACCCATTTATTTATTAGAGCATTTACTCCTTTTGGATATATTATACGAGTGGATGTGTAGTGCGATTAGATCGGCGACCGCCACACATCTGTTACTCTACTGTAATAGGTACTGTACATTGTGATTGCAGTGTCATAACCTCAAAGAAGCTGCTTAATTATAGTGTATGAATTGGTTTATATTTTTACAGTGTGAGCTTATATAGCCAATGGTAATATGTTGATCGTCTGTTGTACAAGTAACTAATCTAATTTTGTCTCAGCTTTTCTTAGAGCTGTAAAATACAGTTGACACGGAATAAAAGGTAAATTGATTCACTTGCAACTAATAACCTCATGGCATAACTCGATATACTCCGTAATCAAGAGACCGCCTCTGTTTCAATTATCAATTGTCCGTTTAAAAATATTTATTTACGTAATAATTATTTATATTGAGGACCTAAATAGTATATAATCGTAAATCATGACTAAGTGGCAAGAATGCTATCAGCATTTCCTCGTTGAACTTTCGGACGAGAAACGAACTGTCCTGTCGGTAGTAGAGGTAATAGGATTGGGTCTTATATGTTGAAGTTTTTACAGTAATAGAACGGGAACCAATGGATAGGAGATCCATTGGTTCGCTAAAGAACTATAGAATAATTTACATTGTCGCCAAAAAGTATTTTTATTTTAAACTTTTTTAATTATTTATAATACTTAGGCAGCCTAGTAAATTGGCCACTTAATGGTAAGTGATCACCACTCACAACCACCACACCACTATAGATTGGTGCCAATATGCCACCAACCTTGGGAAATTAAAAAATCACAATTTTTCAGTAACTTTTACGTCCAATTTATTTAGCAATATTTCGAACATTAAATTTTTTGAGGATAACTCGAAGATAATTGATAAAGTTTTAACGATGACGGAAAAATTCTACGTCATTTAGTATAAAATAAACTAAAAATGAGAAGAAATAGCTTGATCGTTATAAAACAGTAATGATAATACTTTGAAAAATTTTGAATTGAAATCTCAGATGCCCTACAAGTTTTAAACCTGCACTTGGTGGAGTGTTAACTCTGCCGAAACTTCGAGCTTCTCCTGAGATTTTTTTTGGCACAAGACGTTTCTTTTGGCTTTGGTTCGTATTTAAGACTATGGCTGTATTTTACTCGTAATATAATAAAATTAAAGTACATTATTATTATAACGATTTTATTTAGCTAATTACTTAAGTTCGTTTTTTCATCAGCATCATATGCTGCTCATGAAATTGCATTGTAATTTGAAGAACAAAATTCCAAGTTAAGGTATTTAAACTTACAACATTTATTTATCTTTATGTAGTCCGGTTTAAAGATTAAGTGAATCAGTGTTATTATGTACAGTACAGTAACAGACTGTTAATGTCCCACTGCTGGGCTAAGGCCTCCTCTCCTGTTATTATGCGAATAATGAAATTATTAAAATGATATTTCTTTCACTGTCAAAATCTATGCATCTGTGCGCATTGTTATCGTTTATAATCAGATATATTTTCGGCAAAGCTAACCAGTAAAAATTGTTGTTTTCAAATGTAACTTAATCTTGAATATAGGATTGATGTCCTTTATTTTTTGATAGAATATTTCGAACAACAACTTCATAACCATACAAAATATAGATCAGAATCGAAACGTAGAACATAACCAAAACGTAATAAAACTTTTCAAATTCTTACCATTTTTCCTATCTTTGATAACGTTGACTACGATATTGTAGAAGAAATCATGTGTTTTCTTTGGTATGATTCTCATTTTAAAAAACAACACGAAAGCCGGCCACAGGTGTCTCATCATTCTGTAATGTATAAATATTTGTGTTACAATAAATTTTTATCAATCGCACTTATAACGACACAAATATTCAAATAAAACAAATCACATATGACCTTACTTATAAGCGAGTGTTTAGTTAAACATCGGTTTCTCTTCTACTAGCATCATTTGTTTAACATGCGAAGGATTCATAATTGTTCAACTAATCACCCTTTAAATAACACTTATACGTAAAGTCATTAATATTTAGCAAACTAAATATATAAGGAACAGAAACACGCTGTTAATGTCCTACTGCTGAGCTAAGGCCTTGAGGAGAAGGTTTGGAACTTATTCCACCACGCTGCTCCAATGAAATTAGACACATGCAGGTTTCCTCGCGATGTTTTCCTTCACCGTCAAGCACGAGATAAAGTATAAACACAAATTAAGCACATGAAAATTCAGTGGTGCTTGCCCGGGTTCAACCCACCATCATCGGATAAGATTCACGCGTTCTAACTACTAGGCCATCTCGGCGTTTTAGAGTTCGAATATTTACAAGGTGCAGGCGGTAGTGTAGTGAGTTGAATCGTGTAAAAAAATAAATAAATTAGTATATAGAAAGGTCATTTAATGAAATAATTGTTCTCGTACATTCTATGGTTGTTCTAGATAATAAATAATAATTATTATTGTATGAGTGCACGAAAAATCACTGTTTTATTGAGTTCAAATAAAACGGTACAAATTTTCATGCTATAGCATCAGCATATATGTCGAAATATATAATAATACATAACAACCAGTCTTAGGCGCTAGAATTTTGATGTAGCAAAACAGTTTCCTTTACGCATATCGTAATATTTTTTAATTAGAAGTGTAAACAACTTTTTATTCATTCTTATTTCATGTGTTTTCTTGTATTATAACTATGACATCTGTTAGATGTTCTGAATAAATATATAAATAAGCGTTTGTTCATTGACCAATTGGATAATTATCCAATGTGGATCGACCAAATGTTCCAGTTTTCTGATGAATACTCAATTAAATAGTCATATCAAAATGCATATACTTCTCAAAGATGTTGAAGAATGATAATTCATAAAAGGCTCCAAGTGCCACCGCAAATGGATCGTTAGCGTTGTCCATCACGTGACTTTTAACACCAAAAGCACACGGTACTATCGCGTCAGCTGTGTAACCTCCCACTAATTCATCTGAATTTACCACCGACGACTTATAATCGTTATTATTGAACTCTTTTCCAATTGCATTTGGTTCGTTTGATTTTTCATCATTTGCTTCGGTTAGAAGTTTTTGTATTCGTTGAACAAACTCGTTCGCTGTGTTCTCTATTATTGGTAGCATTCCCTTTAATTTTATTGGTCTGAAAAATATATGAGTATAAAATTAATGAAAATAATAAAACTGACTCGATTACAAAATATCGTTATACTAAATGGCTTTATATAGTTTAATTTGATGTCATTCATTCCAATAGGAAATATAAAGAGGAAATAGTAATATTATAGTTAGATTATCTTTCAATCGTTATATGATTGCAGAAGTAGTTATTTTATTACCTCGAAACTTCGTCTCATTTGTGGCGTAAAAGTTTAAGAGAAAGTACATAATTACTTGAAATATTTTAGAATATTCACCATCAACCAAAGAACTATGAAATTCATTAACAGTTAAAAGAAGAGATTTACGTACGTTAATATGCAAAAAAAAATCGTAAGCGACATTTTTCTTCTTCTTTGTTGTTATAATATGTATTTTATTTATTTGCTTAAAATATTTAAATTCATATAAAGCTGCTGATATACAAATACTAACGTAGTTACATTAAGGGAACGACTATATACAAAAAGCTGGATATTAAATTTTGAAAATTATATACTCACGAGAATATTGGAGATATCTTGGCTCGTAATCTCTTCCACTCATTTCCTCGCAGGTACAAAACGGACCCAGCCAGAGGATCCAGCTCCTTGTCAAAGAAGAATCCCCTGTCCGTAAAGTACATGAAGTCGTTGACGCAGACCCGCTTGATGAGCTCAGGGTCACAGATCACGAGAGTTCGCCGAAAGAATTGGTGAATTCCTGAAATAATTGGAATAAATTCTGTAGTGGCATTCTGTCTGATTGAATTCGATTGCCTTAAAACTGACGACCGTTTGAGGTTGTGAAAACAAAACCTTCAATGCCAATGGTCGTCGCTCCTTTTTCGGTAGGAAAAATATTTCATACGTAATGTTTTCGTTCGAACGATGTTCTTGTGGGTTTCCCTTTCTTGCTTCAATGAACACGTTAATCTGTCTACAATATTCGTATAAACAAATTGATTCGATGATTCGATTTCAACAAGTGGTGTTTTAAGGAGTATTAGTATATCAATTTAAATTTAAATCAAGTTAACAACAACAAATTATGGTCAAGTTATAAAATTATAGCCGTATTTTGAACTCTTAAATCAATTATATGATTAAAAAAGAAAAAGTATAACTAACTCTGAATAACACGAAACTAACGCAAAAAAACAATACTGTAGCGAACGATCTGAAAATTATCAACGATTATGAGTATATATTTACCAGTACTTAAAAGTATAACAATATAAAAAAAATTCAAACCTACCCGCCATACCATTACTATTTTTTATAACAAAATCAATAATTTCCTTTTGCAATATTATACAATTTAAAATAAAAATTAAATTACTAAGAAATAAATAATGTATTACTTTACATTTTTACCGTATTTTAATAAGGTTCAGACTGACCATGGAGGTTCTATGTATTTAGTTTGGCCTGACCTTAATAGAAGTTGTAATCTCGACCGTATCGATCCCTTCCCTTGTCTCTTATCCCACAAAATATTGGCTAAATAACTAACTTTCTTGATACAAATAAGGCTCATTTAACACACATGCCCTGCAACTTATTGACCTCATCAACTCAAATGTGAAATAAACTAAACAATTATATTGTCGTTATTAGTTACGAATGAAATTAACATAATTGTTAATAGATTTCGCGGCATCGTGTACAGAGAACTTAAAAATGGACATTACAGTACAGCCGTTTCACGTACTATTTTCAAATGTATTTATTAAATTTTAATGAATTATTTATAGTCTTATTTATAATCAAAGTTCTTTTAAATATAATATACGTAAGAATTATTTACATCAAGGCTTTTTAAAACATGTATAAAAATAAAAATTTAAAAAGCACAAATGCCACAAAAATAACCGCATCGAATGGTGACAAGAAAGCTAGCAGCATTTACACTTTGAATTGCATATCCGATCATCTGTACGCAAAACGAACCAAACAGTCACTAGCAGGGGCAATAAGACGAAGTGATTTTTTTTTCAGCCTTTTGCCGTCCACAGCTGGACGAATGCCTAGACATAGAACGCCGGCCATCCCGATCTTGGGCAGTCCACATCCATCCCCTACTTGCCAACTTTTTAAGTGATATTAATCTAAAGTACAAAAAAAACTCCTAATATACATGATCGAACAGAGTTATGGGCTACTAAGATTTTTGTAACAGAAAAACCAACATTTTTCTACTGGCCGAGATTTGAACTCAGGACCATATATCCTTATAAGTTAGCTACTATACCACCGAGGCAGATATTCATAATAACACTATTACGATAACACGACGTATACAACATAACGGCAATCAGTTTCAGAGCGTGACGACAATGAAGCTATCAAGTTCGATCGAAATAGTAAAACGTCATTCGACAGCCACGGATGACGAGTTTAAATCATCTAATATATAATAGTATATTTAACTAATTATTTAATTTTAATAGTAAATATATGTTTATTTATTTATTAATACACAATGTTAAAATTTAGTGCCGCCAAGACGAGACAACGGAAGCGCGGGCACTACCTACCTTTTTTCGATGCGTTTCGTCGTATTTTTATGCTGTTACAGATACTGTCTGGACAATGCTAGAAAGTCAAGATTCTAAGGATAGGATGTCAATATAATACTTATTAAACATATCGAGTTTCAAATATATATCTATTATTATATTAAGAACTTAAAGCTTGTAATTAAAGTATAAATAGTTTAGTTACAAATTAAAGTAATAAATATAGAGATGAGAATGTAAAGAGCATGCGTGCGGTCATACGTGCGTTCATTCATATGTGTGTGTGTGTGTGTGTGTGTTACATTACTGGTGGTAGGGCTTTGTGCAAGCTCGTCTGGGTAGGTACCACCCACTCATCAGATATTCTACCGCAAAACAGCAATACTTGATATTGTTGTGTTCCGGTTTGAAGGGTGAGTGAGCCAGTGTAACAGGCACAAGGGACATAAAATCTTAGTTCCCAAGGTTGGTGGCGCATTGGCTATAAGCGATGGTTGACATTTCTTACAATGCCAATGTCTAAGGGCGTTTGGGGACCACTTACCATCAGGTGGCCCATATGCTCGTCCATCTTCCTATTCTATAAAAAAAAAACCTGGTATTATTCTATATATCTACTAGGTATTATGCTTCATTTTTATCTTTATTAAATATTGTGTTTTTATGTTGGTTTTGACATAATGAACAAATCAATTATTGAATAATGCGTTATATGTATTGACCATGCGACTTGAGTTGCGAACATAAAAAAAAAGTAAAAATAGTATATTTCATATTTTTATTAATTAAAATTTTCTAACAAAAACATCGTCTTAATATAGTTTTTAGTAAAATATCTACAGTTCGACGAATTCAGAATAAAATGTAAATAAATATTTCGCGTGTGTTTTAATATAGGATATTAAAACACACGTAACAATAATATTCATAGAAATTAAAAGGTTCCTAGAAAATATTACATTCATATTTCAATAATGTTCTTCTATTGAAGCTATGAAATAACATTATAAGGATTTTGAGTCGAAATCAAATTAAATATTCTTTATTCAAGTAGGCTCTTATTAGCTTTTCTTTTGAAACCGTCATTTAGGAAAAAATTTGCATAGTTTGTACTGATTTCCACAAATGAAATTTACATATAGTAACATATACCTAACTGTACATAAATTCTATTTTTACTAGCCTATGTTGACTAGGCCATCAGTACCATCTAGTACCATCAGATTATTTTTACTGGTGGCTTTGTGCAAGCTCGTCTGGGTAGGTACCACCACTCATCAGATATTCTACCGCAAAACAGCAGTACTTTGTATTGTTGTGTTCCGTATTGAAGAATGAATGAGCCAGTTTAATTACAGGCACAAGGGACAAAACTTCTTAGTTCCCAAGGTTGGCGGCGCATTGGCGATGGTTAACATTTCTTTCAATGCCAATGTCTACGGGCGGTGGTGACCACTTACTATCGGGTAGCCCATTTGCTCGTCAGCCTACCTATTCTATAAAAAAAAATTTATCATATATATACATATATTCTTGTGTATATAGTTATTACTATATATTAGTATTCTAGTTTCACCGATTTGACATGTGTTAATAACCCTTTGTCTTTCTCTGTACAACCCTGACATTTCGATTCGGTCGTTTAAGTAGATAATATATGAAAACGTAACAAAAAAATTAACAAACTCACATGTTTAATAGTAGGATATAATAATGCATTTAATAATCTTACCTAAAATCTTTTTGGCCTTATATTTGTCATAGATTTTTTTAAAACAAATTCCACCTTGCTCTTTTCCCGCGACAACTGACCCAATATGTCCCACCACGGGCAAAGCCGGGGGGGAATACACACCTCGGTTTACCCAATAATCGTAATCGTACATAAGCACACATAATACAAGATTTACATATATTAAATATGTACATATATGCCACAAAATATCACTTTCAAATGTATAATTTTGTAAAATCCACGCTAAAAAAATCACTGTTTGGAATAGAATATTTTTAAACCCGAACATTTTTACAATATGTTATCACATTATATTTTAAAATATAATATTTTATTGAATAGTTTAAAAAAAAAAACAATTTACGATGTAAAGTGAATAACCGGCACCAAAATTTTCATTGTTATTAATTAACAACTTAAAAACAATATATAAAATATTGGTTTTGAATTCAAAACTTTCGTAACAAACAAAATCGAAATCAAAACTGCAAAAATACTAAACTTCGAATTAAAATTTGGCGCGCAACTACACAACAGCTCGCGCATGCGCAGTAGCCGAATGTGTTAACAAAACATGCGCAACTCGATGCTGTAAGAGTGAAAGTTCGCTTAAAGATTGTCAGACGGCAGAGCGATGCGATTTTTGGTGAACTAGTTTTAAACTCGATTCACGTCACTGACTCGACCATTCATCCGTTTATTTAAATAAACCACTCACAAAACACTTTCTTATTTCTTATCTATTGAAAAAAAAACAACTGTCATAAGTTGAATTGAATTGAAATTATAATAAGAAGTTTAATTAGCAGTAAAAAATATATTGAAAATACTTTAAACACGATACTACATATATTGTAAATGTTACATACATATATTATGAATTATGAATATTTTTAAAAAGATATTAAAAAGATATTAATATAAAATAAAACAATTATTTATTATAACTTTTTATTCTCAATTATGCACATAAATAGTATTAAAATAGATAAAAAATGCAGATATATATAAGTATATCATTTGTTTTGATAACATTTTTTATGACAGCTATTGTATACAATATATGATTAGTTTAAAATAAAAACTCCAATATAAATTTCTCTAAATAAGCTGTATTCTTTATTTAAAATATTAAGTCGTGTCATACTCCACATATTATAATATAAATGCTAGGTCAACTAGCATTGTTGGCATAATAGTAATGTCCTCAAGACCGATTTCGGTCACGGCGACCAGTTTCAAGAGAAATTAACAAACTGTGCAGGACATATTACAGTGCACAAATGTGTGCGCAAACACAGGTGCACTCTCTATTCCCTAACTCACATAATCCGATGGGACGGCAATCCGACATGACCGGAAAGAGTTGAGGCGCAGAACCAACGGATTTACTTGCTTTCCGAGGCACCGACCTGATTATTTGTCCGACCTGTGATTTGTACCTAGGACCTCCACGTCTGCAGCCTTACATGTAGCTACTAGACCAAAGAGGTCATATTGTTGGCATACCTATAATGTAAATGTATGTATTTTAGAAACCGGAAACCCTATTATACAATCATATTTCCTAACGAAACTCGTTTTACATTCCGATGTTGACAGGGATTTTATTTAAACGGACTTAATAATAAAAAAGTTACTTATAGGAATCTAGGTCGATATTCTTTAAAAAAATTATTCGATCTATTTTTAAATAAAAGTAAACAAAAAACAAAAAAATATCTAACTTAAATCTTTAGATGCTTTTATAAATTTAAACCAAGAATATATTTTAAAAGATAAAAAAATATATATTTTAATACCAGGTCAATATTAGATATTTTTGGACACAAAAAACCCCTAATTAATAGTCCCTTGCCTTTTTTTGAAGGTAAAGACAAAAATAAGAAAAGTAACAAAGAATATCCAATTGCCTCTTTTCCTGTTAATTAAAAGGATTCGAAACCTGACACAATTAGGGTAAAAACCGACTAAGTACAAGTTAAGTTTTTTTTAGTTGTCATCATCATTTGTGTGGAATAACGAGATTAAAAACATCAAAAACAAATTGTTTATGTAGGACATTTAAAACTAAACAATGTTTGTTGCCCACGTGTTTAATCCACAAGGCCATCAGGTGGATTATTAGAATGAACAACCAAATCCGGTAATGAAATTAGTGATTAAGGCATTGTCGTTACAAGCACAAAGGACATTACAATTTAGATTACTGGTGCGATTAATTTAATGATGCCAATGCTTTAGGTAAGAGTCGAGGTAGTATCCTTGTGCATCGAATCCTAATGAAAAGTTGGGGATTCAAAACTTTAGTTAATTTGTGGTTATAATTCATCTTGTGTTCGATTCTATTGGTGAAGGAAAGCAGCTTGAGATACTACATCTGGGCGACCAACGTGCATTAGAAAAGCATTGTGGACCAAACTTCAAAGCAGAGATCTTTGCCCAATGGGACATTTACAAACTGTTGCAAAACAATGGTTGATATAAACGTATAAAATGAATATATATTTTTTTAACCTGGCAATGATCTCCTGACCGATTTTGTTCTTCAGAGATTAGCCCACCGCGCAGGACACAAGTATGTGCGCAAGCGCAGGTGCACTTTCTATTCCCTCGGACGGCAATCCGACACGAACGTAAAGAGATCAGGGCCAACGAGTTTAAGTGTTTTTCGGGGCAAGGGAGTATACTCACTTCCAACTTCCAGACTGCGGGCTACTAAAAACTTAAAAGCATTTTATATCTTATATATTTTTATTATTATTTTTGTGATTATGATTGTGAGCATGAACCAAAGTAAAATTCATGTACCAAAAGTATGGTACATGAGTCAACTTAATAATTGCAATGCTTAATTAATGATAAGTTTATTTATCATTTTTTTCATTCCCTATAATAAGTTTGTATCTAACAAACGCAGAAGTGAAAGAGTTTGCTAGACCATTCCATTTAAATCAGCGATGGCAAGTCACCAATACAATTATTTATATAATAGAATAAATAAGAAGAACAATATTGTCTCACTTACGACTTACCAGTGTAAAATTCAAATGACCAACTGGCTTCTCAATTTGGGCTATGATGAGACTGAAGCATTACTAAAACGATCAATATAACATTGACCTAACCTATTCTTTCTTCCTACCCAACCCTTCCTTATAGTATATATATTTAGATGTATATATTTATATAGTATATTTTGTTAAATTAAATGATATTTGATTATTATGTTTATAATGAACAAATAATAAATAAATGTGCTGTCGACTTGAAGGGCGATAGTAGCTACGACACCGTTTTATACTAATGTAGTTCCTATCGTATTTATTGTTTAATATATGTATAATTTGTTCAAAATAAATAAATTTTACTATCGTACAATTATTTTTCACTATCTATGTTATTACTACAAGCACGTAAACTATACGTTTGTAGTATTTGTAAGGCCGTCAAAACTACGTATAATGCAATGTCGATGAACTCTCAACTAGCGAGGGCGTATCTACACGTATCTAGAATTATAAGTACACGGATACATTTTGCAAGAGTGACGCAAAATACGTCGAGTATCGTTAATCGATTAAGTTTAAATGTTAACATCCTAATACACTTGGACGTCTTGCAACATCATCTGTAAAATAAAACATTGTTGCGTCTATACGTAAAATATTTAAAAAAAAAAAACACATTATCTGTACAGATAATAAATATTTTTAAGCACGCTTTCATTCTCTCGACTATATACATTTTTTTATTTTTATAACATAGGTGGACGGGCAAGTGGGGCACCTGATTGTAGAAATTTTAACTATTGCTTATATCAAAAATGCTCGACCAACCTTGGGAAATAAGATGTTATGTCCCTTGTACTTGAAGGAACTGGCCGACTCAAATTTCAAACCGGAACACAACTATACTACGTAGGTATTGCTGTTTGGAGGTAGAATATGAAATGAGTGTGTAATATCTAGCCTGATGGGCTCGCACAGATCCCTACCATGAAGTTAAAGTAGGGGGTACGTATATTCGTGTACTCCAAACTTCTAAATACATTTGGAATTTCGCAACCCACTGTGACCACTTACCACGTGGTGGCACATTTGCCGGTCCACTGACCTGCTTTATATCACAAAAAATTCCAAAACCCGTTTTTATGTAGTAACAGCCTGTGCATTTCCTAATGCTGGGCCTTCTCTCCTTTTTTGAGGACAGAGCTTATTCCATCACGCTGCTCCAATACGGGTTGGTGAAATACACATGTGGCAGAATTTCAGTGAAATTAGACACATGCAGGTTTCCTCACAATGTTATCCTGCACCGTCAAGCACGAGATTAATTATAAATACAAGTTAAGCACAGATCTTTCAGTAATGCTTGCTCGGATTTGATCCCACGATCATCAGCCATCTCGGCTATTATACTATAAGTATAAAATAATGGTCTATAAATATATATAAAATAACAGGGGCTATAAAATTATTAAAGTGCGATCTTCATTCGTGACGCTATGGTAAGTGGATCATTGACGCGATTACGTGAACGGTCGGCAGTAGGTCACCACTTTCAAGTTTATGTATATTACAATTAATCACCGATAGAGCAGTCACTTCTGATTTATCTTCAGGTAATCCACATCATCATGTATCATCATCCTCAGATGTTTTGTGTCTTTTATGTATCTGTTCTATAATTTGGATTTACGTTATTAAAATATGCAATGTTTTTATTAACAGGCGGCATCACACTAATACTAATACTACAGAGATGCAGCCAGTTCTTCTCGGTGGGTACATTTCGAACCGATGGCAGGTATGTTAAAATAAAAAAATTTAAAATAAAGTATATTTTGACTTTGACTTTGATATGACAAATGTAAATAGAGTATTTTTTTACGGATGTAAAAGTCGCAGGCTCGATCCCAGCTTAGGCTATTGTCATCTCCGCTTTTAGCACACGCTTAACACTTAATTGGAGAGGTAAATAGGAATAATAGTAATTCCTCACAACGGGTATTGCTCTATCAAATCTGAATATATATAATAAATAATAAAATAATAATTTTAATATATATAATGAGAAAACTGTATTAACATGCAAATACTTCCAGTGAATAGTTCTTAAGCTTTCTCGATCGATCATTATTATCGTCCATGAAAGAAATAAATAGTTATAATACAATTAGGTAATTGATTTTACTTTTTTTAATGATTCTTCTCTATCCGTATTCTCAATTTCACCATAATCGGTACAGGTTTTAAAATTATACGTTTAACCAAATAGCTTTTAAATTTAGTTATATTTATTAAATAGAAAAACTCGCGGCTTTGCCAGAGTGGAAGTCAGTTTGTGACAAAAATCCTTCAAAATCTGACATACAAACATACATAAGTATGTACGTCTACTATCTGAATTCCTGCGAATGACAGAACAGTTTAACATAAATAAGTGATTTGTAATGGAAATTATGCTTAACTGAGAAATGTCTAACACTTAAGCAATAACTTTATCCGCAGCAAGTATTTGCGAAGTTAACCAATGCCCGATTGGCCCACAAGTGTTAGGGTTGACACATTGTAGATTTTTTTTTAAAGAAATCTTATTGTAAAGTGCTAGTTTTTTATTATCTATTATTAAGAATTACCTACGAGAAAAAAAATTATATTCAAAACTTGCTTTTAGAAACTTTATAAATAAAAGGCTGACAACCCTATACGGCCGAGTAATACTTATTAAGCCCCGCGTTAAGAAATACTTACAAAATCATTATACACACGATTTCTACCGAGTTTTATTTAATCAAATTGACATCCCAAAAAAAAAAACATAAATTAAATTTCATAACAGCTAATTAAATATGTAAAAAAGAAAGTTCAAGAATTAATGTCGGGCTACTTATATACTTATAACATGAAATAAGTAATTCTTGTAAATATATTGTGTATCTCGGAAACGGCTTCAACGATTTGGCTCAAATTTTGTCTTTAGAAAAAGTTTGGTTTTTTAATATTTTGTAGATGTATTTTCAGAAAAAAAATAAAACTAATTATTAGTCGAATGAAAGTCGGTCGATCTCCCAAGTATCAAGTTGTTTCAGCTTACGTTATTTTCAATGTATCTGCATTTTTTTATTTACAGACAGCTTCACAATCACATACACTTGTGTAGATGCTCACAAGACGATCCAAGTCTTCGTTGAGAACTTCAGCCGACTTCGATCGCTCAAAAAAGTAGAACTAACAAAGCCTAAATTCCCACTGCTGGTCAAAGGCCTCCTCTCCTCTCCAAGAAATTCTTAGAGCTTATTTCACCATCCTGTTGAAATGCGGATTTCATTCGATATTAAGCAATAGAAAAATTAACCATTCTTGCCCGGGTTCGAATCGACAATCTTCGGTTAATATTCACATATTCAAGCTATCTCGATGACTCTAACGATGACGTCATAACAAACTCGTCATGTGTATAATCGATATGATTACGAAAATGTTGGTTCTACTCAGACTCATACTTCTTGCTATAATTTTTCAATGTCATGAACGTTATCTAAGCTATTTTCTGTGAATCACCATGACTCTGTGTGTTACATGACGCCAATAAAAGTAACAGCTTTGGTTTTTTGCTTTTTGTTTGTAGCTTATTCCACCATGCTGCTCCAATGCGGGTTGGTGGACGACGCCAATAATGAGTACAAAATATACAGCTGTTATAACTCTGATATATTATTATTTTATACTTTACCGCCACCCATAGACGTTAGCACTATAAGAAATATTAAATTCTCTACATCACCAATGCTCCACCAACCTTGGGGACTAAGATGTTATGTCCCTTTTGCAAGACACAACTAAAACACAACAATACAAGTATTGCTGCTTGGCAGTCGAAAATGTAATGAGTAGATGTTACCTAACCTTCGAACTTAGATATCCATCACATCAGATTATGAGAGCAAGAGAACAGAGAGTGCAACTGTGTTTGTACACAAACTTATTACTTTCATATCTCTTGCGCAGACGACCGTTTTTCACCTTTTTTTTCTGGTATGAGTATATGCTGTTGGCCCTATTGGCCTTTACAGCGTCACCGGGCGTTGAGGCGAGTACTAGACTCCGCCTTGAATTTCGAGCCGTCTTGGGCTCTACATGACGTCCATCCTGAGGGTGTCTCCTACAAGATCTATATACCTCGTAGTCAGTTTGGTGGGAAGCGCTTCTGCAAGAAGCACCATACTATGTCACGACCGGTTTCGTGACGTCACTAGTCGGGGACCACGTTTCCGCCGGCGGAAACGGTGTATGTGTGTTGGGTATAGTGTCTTCCCTTAGACATGATTTGTGATTTTGTATCATCTGCAGTCGTTTGATCTGATACGGTGAGCAGTGGGCAATGACAGGACTCGCATAGGTCATAATGGGACGTATGAAGGTTTTGTATAATGTCATCTTATTTCTAAGGGACATTTTACTCCTTCCACATAGCATCACATATAATCACCAATAATGGCCAACGTCTGAATAAATACGTCATTCATCTTTACAATTATAGTAGCAAACGGGACACCTTGGTAAAGTACCACTGGCCAGAGACATCTTGTGTTAACAATATAATATGTCTTCAATAAATATCAATAAACAATGGAATACAGTTATATTTCATTCATAGTTTGGTCCTTCTGACATTTATAAGCATTATTGTTATTATTCACAAATAGAATTATATAAAATAATTTTCACAAATTCAACGTTAAAAGATCTTTCAATTAACCCCCAACCAGTTCATACGTAACTGAGTTACTTATTATAAAATCAAGAGAGGAGGTAACACAATAAAAACATGATTATATATTGTATTTCATTTATTCCTTATTATTACATAACACGCACTTCTGTTGTCAACACGTGTACTTAATAGCTGTGTTATTGCTGGCTGGTAATACCAGAGATCCATTCGTTGTATTTTGCGGTGTTCAGAAATACTGAAAAGAATACACAAGAAATAAATTAGATCAATGAACTTCACTTTAAGCCTAATAAACATTGTATATATAAAATGTAATATTAATTATCGTTTAATAGTTTACTTGGTACAGGGCTTTGTGCAAGTACGTCTGGGTAGGTACCACCCACTCCTAATATACACTACCGCCAATACGTAACTAGAGGCACAAGGCTATAACAAATATACAAAGTGCGACCGCTGAAACACTTTGTATATTTACGACTTACGACAGTTTACATCCGACATATTACAATACTGGTGACGTCACATGCTATAAAATTCCGAGTTTACTGTGTTACACATAAATATTCCAATATATTTCATATTTAAATATAATCTAAAATACTACGTCCTTACTTGTAAACTGAGCAGCGTGTAATTAGTTAAACAATGCTGTGTCCTCTTCTTTCGAATTTCAAATCAATAAGGACAGAAAGAGATAAATCTATGTTTAACTATTACGCTGCTAAGCAACTTTTATAAGTAAGTGTGTGAAGTAAAAATTTTATTATGATGCCATTATTTTTAATGCAAAATAAATATTTCCGTTCATTAATCTAAACTTCTGCTGTATACTAAGATAATAAATAACAACTTTTCGTTAATTTCTACTTTTATTACAATTTATGACAAACATTTTTTTAATTATTATTACATTTAAAAATAAACTACGTATTGATATATGTGTATAATATATTCGCTTTATTTATCGGCTAATAATTTAATAATTATGTTGTACAAAATGTTGATGTATCTAACGATCGAATATTGGCGAGATGAGTCCGCAATCTATCATATTAAATGTGATAAATGGGTTTGTAATTGACTAATTTTGACCTCCATTCATTGCTTTTCCCTTGTTGGGAATCTATCATTATATTCGATATAGTATTTTTGTCTTAATATATAAAGAAAACGACCAGGTATTTATGAATTATAAAAATATAAAAATATTTTATATGTTATGTATGTATAAAATATTTATTATATATAAACCGTTTAGCTAGTCATAAATATCTTTTTTTTAAGTCTTTGCTTTTTTCTTTTCTTTTTATGACATTTAAATTAAAAAAAAATTGTGATCAACAACAAATTAATTATAAATCGAATTACATCTTAAAATTATTTATTTCATGATTAAAATTATTTTAATGAACGTTCTAAAACAACAAACGCTAATATCTTGCGATTTATCTTTACATAATTTAATAGTATATACATATTAATATTCGGTCGGTTAAGTAATGACCATGACAGTTGTATAAAAAAAAATTATCATCAGCCCAAAGACGAATTTCATATTTCAAACGTTTCTCGGCATTTAATCTTTACTAATATTATAAATTCGAAAGTTAGTCTGTCTTTAAACCTGCAAACCACTGAACCGATTTTAATGTAATTTGGTGTGAAGCAAGCTTGAACCTTTAGAAAGGATATAGGCTTTTTTATACTTAATACACCTCCCCCCCCCCTTTAAACACGGACGAAAATTGGTCATATAATAAAAACTTCCTTACCTGCGCTGCCTTCCGTGACGTCGGTAAGCACGCCGACTTGCACGCCTTCGCTCACTAGAGGAGCGCCAAAGTCGAACTGTCAAAAAAAATCATTTATAATGACAAACAGTGTTGCTATTCTATAAGAACAAAGTAGACACTCTTGAGAAATCGGTCCTAAAATATCAGAAACATTATGTTTACCTCGGTAGCTTGTCCGTCATCACTGCTGCCGACAATGCTGCCATCTTCGTTAGCTTTCAAATCCACGTTGAAGCAGCTCAGCTTTTCTCCGGGAGCTGAATTAACATGAAACGAAACTCTTGTTGAATGTTCTATTATATAATCCTTATTAATATTATAAATGCGAAAATGACTCAATTTTTTTGTTACATCTTGACACCTCAACCGATCATAATAAATTTTTTCATACACGTTGTAACATCTCTCCCCCCTTAAACGTGGGAGAAGCCGCCGACGGAAACCGGTAATAAATCAAAAGAAGGTACAGAAAAACTGTGTGAAAAGTTTGGGAATGAATATTTCACTAAATTAGGGGCATTAGGTTGTTACACATATATTATTGACAGTGATTAATAATGTTTTATAATTTAGGTCGTATGGTACACAGGTGGCAATCTGCGCCAAAAATATACTTCATGTGCATAGTGCGCACAAGCACAGTGAGGGAAAAAAGGAAAAGCTGACGATCAGAAAGAAATCAGACGCAGAAACAATCGCTTTACGTGCTTTTCGGAGAACGGAAGTGCGACATGTCCAAACACCGAACTGCTACTGAGAATATAAAGACCCAACTATAGCAATAAAACAATACATACACTGTAATAAACAATGCAGCTTATTACGCAGTTTTAAATAATCAAATTATTATTATTATTACTAATTTGATATCTACTGCCGCTAATTACACGGATAAGACCATGGAGATCAAGTAGCTTTGACTATGACATCATGACTTTTGCAATTACAATCCTAAATAGTTATTTTATGAAAAATATCTTACCGCCTTCAACAGCACCATAGACGCAAAGTTTTCCAGATGTAGGCAGTTCAGTGTTACTTGCAGCCAGAGGAATGGGGCTGATGTTTACTACGAAATCAAAAAAAACTATTAAATTAAATAATTCTTTCATCCCACCCCCACCCACAGATTAAATAATTCTTTCATCGTTGATTTGATATTCGAAAGAAGAAAACATAATTATTTATCTATTAACCTCTTAAACGTTTATAGGTATGGATGATTAATCATCAATACAGCATTGATCTGGTCTGGTCTGGTCTCTTTCCCTCAAATTTCAAATCAGTAATGACAGAAAGAGACAAATTAATAAGGGCGATAGTCATCAGTGTTTAACTAAACTTCCGCTAAACAACGTAAGGACGGTAGTAGTCCCTAACTACCATTTTAAAACTTATTTAATTCGAAATAAGATTAATAATTAAAAAAAAATAGTGCTATTAACGGGCCAAAAGTCCCAAACGCTATTGAGACAATCCTATTAGTTAAATAAGAAACATCAGAAGCGTCCAAACGAAATTAAACCAAATTGGTTATTCGAAACTCTAAGAAGTTTGTCTTAACTTCCAACAACCCTTTAATTAATAGAGCGGTCGTTAGCGTCGAATTTTAATTGTGCCGACCTACGTTCAGCTGGAGACTCAATTATTTTCTTATCTTTTTTTATAAAGTTGTATTTCTCAAAACATCTAAAATAAATACAGTTTATAGATATTCCTTATTTTTAATTGTATTAAAAAGTTTTAAGCAAAAGTACTTAGTTTTCGCTTAATACTCTTGTAACTTAAACTATTTAAGTCTAGACTAAATTACTTTTTATAATACAAAAATTGACAATTTTTAAGTTACAATCTTCTATATATATAATAATAATATCCTGGGACATTATTCACACAAAGCCATCTGATCCCAAACTAAGCAGAGCTCGTACTATGGGAAACAGACAACAGATATACTACATATACTACTTTTGTTTTGTAAATACATACATATAGATAATTATACCCAGACTCAGGACAAACAGACATGTTCATGCACACAAATGTCTGTCCTGGGTGGTAATCGAATCCACAACCTTCGGCGTAAAAGGCAAGTATTTATCAACCACGGCAACCGGCCCGTCAAATAAAGCTTATATTGCACAGAATAATTATTTCATATTGAATTCTAGACTTCCACATTGCCGAGAGTTAACCAAACCCTGGCCTTAGGACTAACTTACCAGTATTTTGCAATTTTCTATTGATGTCAATAAGAGCTAGGTTGTTATCGGGGTTGATTGTGACCGTGGTGCTCTCCGTAACCAGTTCAGGACGGATCACGTCAGCAGCGCCATAACGAATCCAGATGAAGCGGGAGCTATGACACAAAGGTAGCTGATGTAATGACATATCACTTTTTATTTATGTAGTGGCCCGAATAAATTGGAATAATCCAGATTTATAAGCAAAATTTTCCAGCCAGTTCGAGACAAAAAGTCACGGTTTAAAAAAAAAATTAAATAAACGTCTACATTATTTAAAAATCCAAAACTTATACAACTGATTTGATTCTTGCATCTGAAGTTTATATACCTACTCGACAGTCGAATCAATTTTTTATTTATTTGTAATTATTATATAAAATAAGTGCGAAATGAAGCTTTCAACAGATATAAAATATTGAAATTGAAATTAAAAGAATTAATACTTAATAAAATAAAGCTTTGTTAATGATGAATATATATTTTTTATAATAGCAACGAAATAATATATAGTTTATGCGCCACGCATACAAGAGGTAGTGTAGAGAGGCGTCGAGTTGGCACGATATATGAATCGGCGCGACATTGGTTGTTTTACATTAAATACTAATGTTATACTTACTTCTTAACACAGCTAGCCGAGGTGAGGACCCAGGATGCGTCGACGATCGATCCAACGCAAGTTCTGAGAAGACCATCGTTGTCGGAGGCGGCGACGCGCAAGTGTACTACCCAAGGGTTTTCGCCATTCTGCGCGGGAGTAGATAGAGCTGTTGAAAGAATTAATGTTAATTAGTTACGTTAATTAATCTCTTTATAATGGTGAGATTATCGGACCGAGTAAAAAGAAAATTTTACAGAAGCACACAAGTACTTTTTTTTTTTTTTAATTTGAAACTTGAACGGTAATGCTTTAAACAAGAAAAAAGAACAATAAAGAATTAAAATAAATAATTATTATAAATAAAAACTATAATTTTTAAATATTTGTTGATAACACAATGTTCTTATTCAGATTGTTTAATAATTTAATATTGTTAATTGACGATCCAAAAGTGCTTCTAAAAACCTAGTATTTTGTTCTGATTTTGATTTAATTACAAATTAAAAAATGTATACTTACACCCTACACCAGTGCTGCGAGCCTGAAAAAAAAATGCTTGATCAGAATTCCGAGTAATAAACATTGATAAATATAAACAATGAGCCGACATAGCGAGATGGCTAGAAACTGTAAATCTTAACCAAAGACCACGGTTTTGGAACCGTGGCTTGGGCCCTGCTCTGCTTGGAACTGCTGAGTTCTCATGTTAATCACATTTGTGTTTATAATTCATCTCGTGCTCGAGATGTAAGGAAAACATCGTGAGAAAACCTGCATGTGTTAGATTACACTAAAATTCTTTGACATGTGTATTCCAATTGGAGTAGCGTGGTCGAACAAACTCCAAAACTTTCTGAACGACAGGAGTCGAGGCCTTGGCCCAGATGTGGGAAATTACCAGGCTGTTTACTATGAAAAAGTATTGTATAGAATTGTATTGTATAGAATAAGATGTTATTATTTAGTGACTAATAAATAGTTTTGACCAAAAAGTTTTTATCATTCCATAATAATGCTTTCCTGGATAAAATACTAATACGCTTCATTAATTTGTATTACATTTATCACAAAAAAGATTAATGTAGATAATACTTATTAATTTCCAATCATATTCAATACATATACAAAAACGTATTTTATCTTTATAATTACCTGATTTGATTACAGATTAAATAAAATAATAGGCCTTGAATGTTATTTCTACGTAAGTGATTTTTAAATAATTCATTTTGATCATTTTAAAACTTTCAAAAATTGTATAATTAATAATTTTCACTGCTTTGAATGGATCTACGTTTTTTTGTTTAAATTTAAGTTTAACAATTTAGGTTAGGTATTTTTTTTTCTTTTTAATATGTATTATATTTTTCAGCAAACTCCAACTTCTGCGAGCATGCCATTTCTACTATAGTTGGAATTATAGAATAGAATATGCTTTATTGTACACCAAAAGGGTTACAGAAACATACTGTTAATTATCTGGTTTTCCTCAACAAATGTTTTAAGAAAATATTTCAAACGTTAGGCATTTTATGGTCCATAAACCAGGGTCATTGAACTCACACATGTGTGTAACAGCTATGCGTGTGTTACTTAAAAACTTGGGAACTAGGTACGCGCTTACGTAAGCTATGTCGATAATTTGTGAAAAAACTTAATAGTTTCACTTAGAATCGCTGGGAATTTATTTCAATTACATAAGAATTTATATCTCAAAAAATACATTTTACTTTAAATATTTGTGAAAACAAGATTAACATACTTAAATATTGAATATACAAAACACGGGCGGTACACAAAAAGAATAACAAATAAAACTCTTTACTGAAAATAATGTGGGTATGACAAAACAAAGATGCATTTCTTTAGAATTGCGAAGCCTTTAACATTATTTTAACTCTACCTAATTAAATAATATACATTATTTAATTTAATCGAAATAGATTTTTTTTAGTGGACGCAGTTTTTTAAAACATATTTTATCTGTTTTTGTAAATTATTTATTCCATATTCAGATTATATGTTGTAATACTTTCTAATTTATGATAATTCCAGTTCATTATTTATTTTGTAATCTACATTATATACTCGTGTAATATATAAGATCCACCTATTGGTATTATTTATACCATTATTATATATAATATAATTTTGTACATTATTATTAATTAATACTAATAAGATATTAATAGATAAATCACAAAATACATAAATAAAAAATACTTTAGTTATATAATTAAAACTATTAACATAAATAATCAAAATCCTGGAATAATTTAGAAAAAGAATAATTAAATAAAATTGTCAAAAAAAACAAAAACGGTTAAATAATTCTCCGTTGAAGAGAAATATACTTTTGCAAAAACTATTGAAATATTATTTTTATTTAGAGGAACTTGAATTCATACTTGGATCCACCCTGAGATACTATGATAGAATTCAAATTTTCGCCTTTGCAGAGGCCGTCATTGTTAAATTTAATTTTAGCTTTAAAGCAATTGAATTTTTTTATACTTTCTTTTTTTCTTTTTTATGGTTTTTAGTGTTACGGTGTTAACCCACAATAATTCAGCCTTATGTTTTTTCACTTTATTCATAAAATGGCGGTGAACTAAATTCTAAAATGTCACTGAAAAATTCAAGAATGTCACACTGTAAGCTAATCTTAATGTACATTTTTTTTTCTCTTTGTAAAATAAGCTACAAGTACAAGGACTGCCAGTGTTAAAATCTAATCTCGAGACCAAAATTGCGAAATATAATATTATTCAATTGAGTTGAAATTATATAACATTCTGCTAAAATAAATTTCAAAGTTATTTAAACGTTTAGGTATTTCATTTCAATGTATTTTAATACTTTTGTTAATACCGAGATTAATTTTGAAATACAATGAATACAAATAAAAATAGAATTAAATGTTAAAAATAAACCTTCTTAGAGTTTTATATGTTAAAAAAATAAATTATTTTATATAGAATGAAGGCTTAACAAACTGATTTAACAAAAATTAGTAAATAAAAAACCCACTCGTGTCTCGAAAATAATTATGATATATATTAAAACATGAAAATCGAATATTGACGACATAACATATTATAAAACTAAGCCGCGTCTTTCTGTATGAGAATGCGATAAACAAAAAAAAAAAGTCGCAGGTTCGATCCAGACCTTTGAGCTGTCCTCCCCACTAACACAAGTTTTACGCTTAATTCGAGGGGTAAATAGGAATATTAGTAAGTCCTTTAAAAAAACGGGCATTGATATTATTCTTATTTTAAATATTCAGAAAAAAAAATTAATTCAGAAAAATCAGGCCGACTAGAACTATACCATAGAACTATACGATATTATTACGAGATTATACGGGTTGGGTGGCTGGTTTTCTATTATTAAATGAAATTTATATTGTCTGTATTGTTTATATTGTAAGCATTAAAATATAATAATAATGTAAATAAATATATAGTCTGTATTACCTGCACTGCGGCGAACACACACAACAAAGCGAATCCAAAAGCCTTCATCTTCGGTCGCGTACAATGAACCACTAATAATTTTCAGCTAATTGTTTTATACTAATTGCATTTTTATCTAAGATTACCGCCCACGTCAGCGATTACTATTATTAACAGTTATTTTTTATCGAGCTTAAAATATATAATCCAATGATAACACATATTTAATAATATTAGTTAATCGTAGAATATAAAAATATTGTTATATATGGAAAATTATTACGTATTTAGGTAATTGGATTATTTATTTATTTATTTATTTATTGACACTTTATTGCACCCAAACTTAAAACTAAAAATTACAATTTTTAAACAAAAAAAAAAAAAAAAGTTGCATGAGGTGCAACAGGCGGCCTTATCGCTAAGCAGCGATCTCTTCCAGGCAACCTTTGGGCAGAGGATCATAATATTTATAAATGGGAAGGGTACAAGCCAGTTTACCTATATACTACATACACTACTACATTCATAATACATACATACATATATATACTACACTACTATTATATATAATTATTAAATTGTTTAATTGTCCATGGAACTAGAGTTTATTAAACTTAAATAAAGTATCAGCCTGTAAATGTCCCATTGCTGGGCTAAGGCCACCTCTCGTTTTTTGAGAAGAATGTTTGGAACTTTTCCCATCACGCTTTTCCGACGCGGGTTGGTGAATACACATGTGGCTAAATTTAATTTGTCTATATGCATGTTTCCTCACGATGTTTTCCTTCACTTTCGAGCTCGAGATGAATAATAAACCCAAATTAAGCGCATGAAAATTCCGTAGTGCTTGAACCGCGGGTTTGAACGCGCAAACTACGGTTAATATTAATGTAATCTCAACACTGGGTCATCTTTTCTTGTACATCAATTATTTTTACACAGAAGGATTAACCAGCGTAAAAATAAACAAACAATTATTTTTTTTTTGGATAATCGACTAACTTATTTACAACTACCCCACTCATGGAGTCAACCAACGGTATAAAAGACGCTGATTTGTCTTAACAAAGCTCGAACTCAATCTATACTCACTATTAGCTAAAAAAGCTGAGAAAGTTTCAAATGACTTTAAATATATTGGACGTCTAGATTGTAAAGACGCTTATTGTTTGTAATTTATTTCAAACGTTGTCCTAGCCCGTGTGGTGTTTGTTGATTAGTTGGACGCAATTTTGAAACTTATTGATGTTAGTTTTATTGTTCATGTAACTCCTTGTAACTACGCACGTGTATATGGCTTTACACCATGATACTTTCTTTAATGATGAGACATAAACTAATATTACAATACAATTATATATTTATTTAAGAGGTCAACCAACAGTGGACACAGTATCACATGAAAATACAATATTACATTTTAAAAATCATCTCGGTAAATGTTGATAAGATAAACGTTTTTTTTTTTTTTTTTTAAATTAGATGTAGGCGAACGGACAAATGGACTACCTGATGTTTTGCGGTCACCGCTGCCGCATAGACAATGGTGCCGTAAGAAATATCGACCATTTCTTACATCGCCAATGCGCCACACACCTTGAGAATTAAGATCTTATTTACCAAAGGTTTTACTGGCCCGCTCATTATACCAACCGAAACACAACAATACTGAGTATTGTTATTTGGCGGTAGAATATTTATCGAGTGGTGTAGCCCAGGTGGGCTTACATATAGCCCCACAACCAACTAAGTACATCTATTCCATCCCATACCGTAATAGTCAATACATCTTAATTAAAGAATTAAATTCGATCCCGGGATCCCGATCGGGAATTCGGGAAATTCGGGATTAAATTTTACCAATCTCGGGATTTTCGTGATTGACAAAAATGAAAGAAACGCGACTAAAGCCTTAAATTTTATGAAGTTTAACGTCTTCATTTTAATTGTGATTTACTAACAATGAGATTATTTCTTTTAGGAATACTTTGTTGGGATAAAAATGTTTACTTTTGAATTATCTACTCAATGTGTTTTGGACTGATCTTGTACACGTATAATAATAACGTTAGAATTTATTTCGAAGTTAATTTTTGTTTCTAAAATGTATACAGAAGCTGTTGTTTACATTTAATTAATATCTTGTGTAAATTAAATTAAATATTATTTAGGTATAAAATATTATTTTGCTGAAATTTAACTTCTGAAGAGTGATTATTTTATGAATGGATATTTTGTTTAAATGGATCGAATAATAATCGATAATGAAAAATAAATATTAAACTATATAAATAATTTTTTATTAGCGTTTGATGATTAAAATTTTATTTGAACGCTTAAAACAGGTTAAGCATAATTAACTTAGGTGAATAATTGTTCTATGTGCGTATTTATAGGACAGGGCGGAAAAAAACAAAAAAAAAACAGCCTATACTTTCAAAATGTATTAATCCGCCCTAACAATGTTAAAATGCAGATTATTTAATATGATTGAAAATTAACTATTGAATTAATATCACTTAACATTAAACAATCACTTATTTATCTAAATCCAACAATCCTTATTTATTTTCCATAATAATTGTCTAATAATTTCAAAGAAGTTTCTTACTTTATTGGTAAAGTATCCATTATCTTGTTAAATTACATTTTAATATTTCTACCAAAATTTCCATCAAGATAAGTTTCTCATTTACATAATTCAATATAAAGAAAGTATTGATATTCAATTTTTTTTTAATTGATACTCGAAATCTCCACATTAGTGTATCAAAGAAAAAATGTAATAAATGACCTACTTGACAATTCATTTTAAAAGAAATATATTTGAAGATGTAAAAAAGTAATATTTCAATTTATTGTTGGTTTAATTTTTAATATTATCGTTAACCTTGGTAAGAATGCGTGCAGCCTTCCCTTTTCTCTTCGTTTACTGTTTGGTCACGATGTCAATTTTTGGCGGTGATTAACCAACAACACTAGGGATATTATAGTGCATACGTATGTGCATACTTAGGAGTCAATACAAACGAAGGCGTTCTTTAAATGTATCTTTGCTTAATATATCTTTTATAGGACGATAGGATGACAATTCGACAAGACCGGAGAAATATCGGGTGCAGGAACACCGGTTGAATGTGCTTTTTCAATTTCGAGGTACGGTATCGCTGCTAACTTCCTGACTCCAGGTTACATTTGAGAATTTCTTTTTTCATTTGAGAATTTCGAGAACCAGGATTTGAAGCCAGAACCTTCAGCCTTATAAGCTATAAGTCAGTAACTCATACAGTTTACTGGTGGTAGGGCTCGTCTGGGTAGGTACCACGCACTCATCAGATATTCTAGCGTAAAACAGCAGTACTTGGTATTGTTTGAGGAGTGAGTGAGCCAGTGTAATTACAGGCACAAGATACATAACATCTTAGTTCCCAAGGTTGGTGGCGCATTGGTAAATGTAGGGGCTGGTTAACGTTTCTTACAATGCCAATGTCTATAGGCGTTGGTGACCACTTACCATCAGGTGGCCCATATGCTCGTAATATTAAAAATAAAAACTATAAATCTAGACACTGAACTAATGAATTGCCGAAATGACTGCCGTCTGGGCTAGATGTTTGTTTTGATGTATATAATAATAATTTCCTGGGACATTTTTCACACACTGCCATCTGATCCCAAATTAAGCTTGTACATAGCTTGTACTATGGAAACCAGAAACTGATATGCTACATATATTATTTTTCTTTTGTAAATACACACTTATATAGATAATTACACCCAGACTCAGGACAAACAGACATGTCCATGCATACAAATATCTGTCCTGGGTGGAAATCGAACCCACAACCTTCGGCGTGAAAGGCATGCATCCACTAACCACGCCAACTGGCTCGTCTAATGTATATATGTATTATGTATGTGTTAAAGTTGTAGTCGTTCCCGTCGTGAGAGTTAATAAATTGTCGTAACAAATTGACATCACCTAAATCTAGATAGATAATGATATTACAATACCGTCTAATATTTTACGCGTTTTCCATTAAATCTCAAAAATTTACTAAAATTACAAATGTATTTGAGTTGAGTTAAAAAGGTACAGACCTCTGATTTTTAAACTTATGTTAAAAACTCACCTGATTTTATACTGATACTTTGAAATAACTACGTAATGAGGCTGAAGTTAAAATCTAGGCTAAATACATTTAATTTTTATCTTAAAATATTATTAGGCTTACAGACGTTAAAATGTAACAACAACAACAATGTCCGTAGCCATTCTTAATCCTAAAAAGTCGCTCGTGATTCTGAAAATAAGAACATGCAGTCACTTCAAAAATAAAGCGAAACTACAAAATTATTACGAAAGGGACAGAAAACACGAACCGCCTACGCAATCTCTTGGTATCTCAAAACATGGATATATATATTATTTTTATTTATTATTCTTTGTCATATATTCGTTTCAATAGGTAAATACCTATAATTAAAACCTATTTCTTAACAGAGATCTTTAAGCACGATAACATAGAAAGTTAATAAGGCGTGAAAATTGAAAAAGTAAAAACCGATGTATTTCTAAATCAGAATCAGTTGAAATTAGTCGTTAAATCCGGATGTAGATTAGTAATCGCTTCGCGTCCAGTGATAAGTTATCTAGTTAAAAGAAACAGATTAATGGATTGATATGATTTTTCTGCTTCTACGACTAATCTTAAAGATACCTATCATTTTTAAATAATTGTTTTCAATAAGGTTTATGTAATAAATTCGTGTTCATATATCGATTATCATGTCACTTCATCGCTTAAAATATTGAACACACCAAGGAAACATCCACACTTCTGCTTACGAGTGAGATTTCTTCAAAAGAGACCTAACATGCAGTGTGTGTCTGATTCAGAAAGAAGTATGTATGTAGGAGAAAGCAGACCAACACAGGGTACTAGTCTTTACTTGAAAATTAACGAATTATCGCTTTAACGCATGGCTACGTCATGTTGATATAATACATAATAGTGAGCGAAATCACATTTTATATTAAATTTGGAAAAAAAATTGAGCATTTACTAACAATATAATAAATTTCATTTAAGATAGTAACTTATTAAATAAAGCTGTACTATTACGGAAAAAATATAACAATATATGGAATACACATTTCCTTTGTTTTTCGGTACTATATATTTACCTAGCTATTGCCCGCGGCTTCGCTCGTATGTATAGGTAAAGGATAAATCGTTGTATGGAAGTCTGTGATTTTAAAGTAACGCATGAAATATCATTCTGGTTAGGAAAAAGTATATTATGGCAATTTTTTCCTCGGTGAACTAACAGTAATGAAAAAAACGCCGTACTTACAAATGTAAGTTTGAAAATGCTCATACTTAAATATTTGTTTTCGGTTTGTAAATAACTTTGTACTTTAAAGTTTATAGGTTAGATAGGTATTTCGTTTCGTCGCGGCATATATTTTTTCTCATTATTTTGTTAAATTTATATCTTGTCGATTAGTTGATAATAAGTTTTTTTTTGTTAAATACACAGATTTACCTTTCAGTTTTAAAAGGACACAACTACTTATGAAGGTGTCGCTTGTCAAAATAAATAAAGCACAGGGAAAGACATTTAATTATATCGGAATAGATTTAAGGGAATGGTGTTTTTCCCATGGCCAATGGTTTGTTGCTCTATCTAGATCCGGCTGCGGCTAAGACCAATAAATACTAATATCCATTCCACTCATATAACATTATAAGTCTGTTCTTAGTAATTTCTTTAAATTAAGTTAAGACGCGGGTGAAACGCGGACACAGCTAGTTAACAATATATGTAAGTAACACACAAGAATCTTTTAACGCTAGTGTTTTGTTTTACTTAGAAATGCAATTACAGCGTGATAAGGGGCTATTTATTTGTCCTATCATGTTTTGCATCGATGCACGAAGGTCAAAATTATCATGAAAACTTCTTAGTCCGTTTTAACTACACTTTAATGTGTTTTAAATGATATACAAGTCAACACAACAGGTCATTTTTTACAACACTTTTTATAATAAGTACGAAATTCAGCGAGATATATAATAATCATTGAATTTGTCAAATAATTTGTTACTTTTTTAATGACTGGCAAAGGTCTTAAGTCTACAGTAATTAGAGTTTATCAGCTATACCCAACAAGGAACAGAGTAGGTACTTATTTCAAGGATAGGGCCGAGTCAATAAAGTGTATATAAAATTACCGTGACAGAGTTATGTTGTATATACTACATTAGATTAACTATATTAATAATCGGACATTAATTCTATTCAATTATGTAAATTAAAAAAAAAAAACTTCATTAGCTATTTTAATAAAAATAAAACAATAATAATTTCAATGTTATATTCCTTGTATTTTTTTATTTATGTTCTTTTATTTGTCTTTAGTCTAACTTTATTATACAAGCTGTGGTTTTATTTCATTGAAGGAACACACATTTTAATTATGATTTAGCGCCATTTTTGCTATGTATATGCATCTTTTTTTAGAGACCCTTAAATGAATTTATATGTAATATCGTATAACTAAAAGGTTCTCCTTGCATTCCAAGTGCGGTTTACTGTAGAAACACTATCAAAGCTAATTTCAATTAAATTTGTACCTTTTATTACGTCCCTCTAAATATTTTCATTTGAATACTATTTATTATCGCCTTATAGTAATACCATTTAAAAAATATAAATAATTTATTTCTTTATAACTCATTACTTTACCAGACCAAGTTACATTTGTTCGGTAAGTATAAAATTTTACGCTTCTAGGAAAATCATTATTAAGATACTGATTATTGTATACAATTCTGTTTAGAATCATATTCATATTATAAAAAAACAACAAAGCTGATAAATAAATTATTTATTATTTATTTCTTAGGACTCTTCGACCACGACTTGCTCCTCTCCGGCTGCTTGGGCAGCGACCAGCTCCTCGACCGGTGTCTTCTCTCGGGGGACACGCGACTGCTGTCCGCGCGAGGCTGGGTGTCCGTCTGTTTGGGGCTGGGAGTTCGACACCTCGACTTAGAACGGGATTTTGTCTTGGATCGTCGGCTTCTAGATTTCGACCGTCGTCGTGACCTTGAATTTGAACGGCTGTGAGATCTGCGGATTGGATTGTACGCATTAGTGAGTTCCATCAGTTTTAAGGAAAACGCCGTGACCGAATGCTTACCTCGTGCGTGGTCGAGAAACAGTATTTAAGAACAAATCGGCCGGCGGTAGCGTTAGAGATGCGAACACACAAATAGACAAATAGATACGATTACGTGAATAGTCGATCATCGTTATAACCGATAAATTTATCTAGACTTTTTCATTTTTATATTACTCAGTACATTAATTGGTGTATAAATGAGACATTTTGTTTTAATACAGTAATTTTGGTGATGTATATATATATGCGTAGACCATAGTCCTGTAGTTTCGTAAACATGTAGAACTTTAAAAATATTATTTTTCGATTCTATTTTATAGTCAAAATTGATTTAATTTAATGACAAGTGGCGCAAAGGTTGTCCATTGCCATTGTCCAGCGTGAAAACACGGCTTGTGTTATGGGCAGCTTTTGTTCTAAATTATTGAAATAAATTAAGGATGTTATACTTCATTTATATTGTATAACAAATATCTAACCTTGACCTCCGGCTCCTCGACCTCGTGCGTCGAGTCCTACTCCTGGATCTCCTACTCCTGGATCTTCTGCTCCTCGAGCGCGACCGGGAGTATGAGCGGCGACGGGAGCGGGAGCGCGAACGTGAGTATGACCGGCGCCGCGAGTGGGAGCGGGAACGAGAGCGCGAGCGATTATCGTGCTCATTGCGATGCCCCGCTTCGGTTAACTTCTTGAAATATCTAAAACACAATTTCGATAGCGTATGTCATAAAAAACAGTACATTAAACTCTTACCAAAGATGTATGTTTCGTTTCGTTAGATAATAGATTTCAAGCTCAATTTTATATAATATTTGTTAAAAGAAATAATTTCAAAGAAATATTTTTGTGGACACAAGGATAATTATCGTAACATTTATAATAATGTGGACTATTATTAAAATTACGAGAAAACGTGCTTCGTGCCATTGAAACCTGTTTAAAGGTTTTCTAAGTTTTAAAGTACTCAGATTGTACTTTAGACATACACGAGGATGAATCAAAAAGTTCTTGGAATTAATTAAAAAAATACGAACAATTAAAAAACTATGTTATAATATCCTACATCCTCCTCTTAATTCAATACACTTGGAATAATATATTTCTAACTTTCTTACTCTTCTTGTAAAAATAACTATCAAAAATGTCATCTACGGAAGCCATACCCGCGCCATCATAGTAAGATTTCGTTCTACGAATAAGCTCTCTTTGATTTTGGGGAAAAGGGAAAATCACTGGAGAATGAGCACGTAAGAGACACTGGATGAAGAAAGCACAGGTCCAACGTTTTCGGAATTCAATTTGCATAATAGAGAAGGGTAATCTGCACTACTGGCATTTTATCAAAGGATAGGTCGCACCCTTTTCGAAACAAATTACCATCCAACCCCAACCAAATCAATTATATAATAACTCTAGGAACAATTTGATTCATCCACGGAGTCTTCAATATTTGTTTTAAATAGATTTAACTACACGAAGCCTCCTGCGGGCCTCCGAGTCGTGTGGTGTGTGTGTGGGGGGGGGGGGGTGTAACGAGAGCAAGGCATACTGGTAGTACAGGTGCGCGGCGTCGGGCCCGTCGAAGTGCGGCAGGCGCGCGCGGCCCCGCCCGCGCCCGCGCCCGCGCGCGCGCCGCGCGTCGCCCGCGAAGTACGCGCCGCGCACGTAGTACGGCGCTGCCGACACCCGCCGTATAGTATAGTGCCGGCGATTCGATCGCGCACACGTACATTTTTTAAATATTTATGCTGACCCACGATTCTAGATATCGCCTTAGGTACAGTCTAAAATCTATTCAGTAATTTTCGAATAATACTTGGCCAGAGGTATTTTTTAAATATGTAGAATTATAACTATCGCTCAAGATTTCGCTTCGAGTAATGTTTTAATTTATATTGTTTTTTCATTTTACAGTGTTACAGGGCAAATAGATAAACTCTTAAGCCGGCGACTGACCTCCGCCATTACCGTAAAATAACATTCGCGAGTGTCTTACGTTACACTGATTACTATTAATGTGCGCAACGCGCTCATTCGGTTGTGCTACACTTGCGTTCATAATGAAAATGTCAAATATATAATATACAGAAAAACTCAAATGTATACGTGCCCTCTATATCGAACTTATAAACTTCTTTATAAACTTTTATAACTATCTAACTTATAAAATAACCCAAATAAATTAATAAAAAAACCGGCTCGGCTCGCTGCACTAACTAAACGAATACCTCCTAACATGTTATATTACGTTAAAATGATACAGATCAGTCACCACCTTTACATTTACAACAATAAAACTAACATCGAACGAATATCGATTTTGAAAAGATCACACAAAAAATATATTGCACGACTTTTTAAAATTCGATGAAACAAGCAACGACGAACGATATACAGACGCACAAAGGACAACAATTAAATAAGTAGTAACAGAAATGCAAAAAATATTTTATAGGTTTTACAAGTACTTTTAATTTGAAGTTATAAAGTATGATGACCTCCTAACCAATTCCCACGGCGACTAATCTCAATGGAGAGCCATTTGTGAAGGACATATTATAGAGCGCAAATATAGACGCACTCTTTTCCCGCACTCTCATAATCCGATGGAGCGGCAATCCGACAACAAGACACAGCCTACTTGATCGTTAGTTGCTATATAAGACCGCAGACCACGAGGTCCTGGGCTCAAACCCTAGGTAGGGCCGATAAAAATGTTATCGGGTTTTCTGTCGAAAAATTCTCAGAAGCAGCCCGGAGTCTGAAAGTTGGAAGTGTGTACACTCCCGCGCATCGGAAAGTATGTAAAACGCCTTAACTCTTTCCGGTTTTGTCGGATTGCAGACCCGATTGGATTATAAGAGCGTGGGAATAGGGAATGCAGCTGTGTTTGCGCACACACTTGTACTCTATAACATGTCCTGCGCAGTTGGCCTCTTGAGATTCGCTGTCGCGGCCGAAATCGGTCAGAAGGACAAAGAGAAAAAGTGTATAATATATTTTATCTAATAAATAAACATGCATATACATTATCTGTGGGCGCGGTCTAGTAGTGCATCTCGTGTTGATGTGACATAAGAACACGAAAGAGGAAACTACACATTATTTCTTAATATTAGCTAAGAAGAACGTTGCTATCGTTATATGAATTTCTTTTTTTTTTATTAAATTTTAATTTATTACATCAAATTATCTTGCCCTGCGAGGTTATTAATATTCATACATATATGAATGTGTCTTTGTTCGAGTCGAACGTACGTGTCGTTCCAAAACCATTCGTTCAATTGCGATCAACATTGTAGTTACTGTTGACACTTGCCTTTAGTATAAAATAGTGCCATCAACGTGCAACAGTTGGCGCGCGAATCGTATCGGATAATTGTTAAAAAAAAAAAAAAAAAAAAAAAAACTAAGCAGACATTTCTAGTCAAGCCGAACAATAACCAGTGAGTTATAAAAAATAGATCAATACTCATACTTTGCGGGTAAGCATACTGCGGTGGCACCGCTGGGAAGGGGTAGCCGAAGCCGTATGGCCCTGGATACCCGTACATTCCTGGAACAATAAAACTCACTACTAAAGTATCCACCAGCAGGCGAGCGCATGCGAGTAATAAACAAAACGATCGTGTCTTACTTACATTTAGACTACAGAAAAAAAGTATTAGCGCACTATCTGTGCTCGCTACAGCAATTTGCTAAATCGCTTGTAATAAAATTTATCATTTTTCCTAATTTAAAACGAATTAACAAGTATAGTTTACTTGGTGGTACATTATGCAAGCCTGTCTGGGTAGGTACCACCAACTCATCATATATTAACCCAAAGAGCATTCATTGTGTTTCAATTGGATGTGTGAGTGAGCCAGGGTCAATAAACACGCACGGCGGCGGATTTCCGTCCCATCCAATAAAGAGTTCATTAATTTGAGGGAAGAAACATCATCATCGAAATTTTTATTATGTTAGTAAATAATAATCGCGTTGGCGATTGATACTGAATGATTAATATTTCGTACATCGCCAATGTCTATGAGCGGTGACCATTTACTAATAGGTGGCCCCGTATATGCCCGTGCTACCTAATACAATAAAAAAAATGTATTCGTCGCACCTGCAGTCTTGTTGTAGATAACCTCTCGCTCTGGCGTGGTCAGCGTCTCGTTCTTGACGCGCTTTCGGTCGCGTTCGTCTTCCGATATTGAACTGATCGACGATTCCCGCTTGGGTTTCTTTGTCTCCAATGCTGACCGGATTATTATACGGCCTGAAATTAAAATAAAAAAAAATCAGTATAAGAGATATAAGAGCCAAATATTACGAAATCCACTCAAGCTATAAGTGGAACACACACATAACCACTTAATTATTATTTTTTGACAGATATATATATTTAAAAAAAAAATCTTTTAAAATAATAAAACATAGCATACTAGTATCACCAAGAGTGTGATAAATATCAACTCAATTGATTTGGCCGAAATGACTTATAATAAAAGCCGTAAAAAGCCGAGATGGCCTAGTGGTTAGAACGCGTGAATCTTAACCGATGATCGTGGGTTCAAACCCGGGCAAGCACCACTGAATTTTCATGTGGTTAATTTGTGTTTATAATTCATCAGCATTCAGCTTGACGGTGAAGGAAAACATCGTGAGGAAACCTGCATTTCATTGAAATTATGCCACATGTGTATTCTACCAACCCGCATTGGAGCAGCGTGGTGGAATAAGCTCAAAACCTTCTCCTCAAAAGGGAGAGGAGGCCTTAGCCCAGCAGTGGGACATTAACAGGCTGTTACTGTTACTGACTTATAATTCAGTTGCAAGATTAGTCTCCCACACACTAGCAGATCAAATGTAATACAGTAACAGCCTGTTAATGTCCCACTGCTGGGCTAAGGCCTCCTCTCCCTTTTGAGGAGAAGGTTCATCAAATGTAATAAGAGCTTTTAATTATCAAGTATAAACAAATATTCAAAAAAATATTTTATAAACAAATGCAAGTAAATTAAACTCTTAAATGATTTTTCTTGTTTTTATATAAGTTGTCTGATGTTCGATGATGGTTTTGTTATTTATTATTATGTTTCATTTCGGCTCTAGTTTTTCTTATCATAGAAACAAGATGTTTGTATTATCTAATACAATAATGTTAAATGAAAATAAAAAAAATTTTAAATTTCCACAGCTGGGCAAGCCAGTGGCAGATGTCTTCCTTCACCTCCGGTGAGAATTTATTAGAAGACATCAATCTATCATACAAAGAAATAGAGGTTCTTGCCTGGATTAGAAATTGCTATCATCAATTAAAATCCATGTGTTCTATACACTGGGCCATCTTATCATTAGTCCCATAGTAATATAATTTATGTATTTCTTTTTATCTTATTACAATAATACTATTTACTGAAATGCATTCTAACTCAAACATTTATTTGCTAAGCCACAGGATAGTATTTTTTTTATAGAATAGGAAGGTGGGAGAGCATATGGGCCACCTGATGGTAAGTGGTCACCAACGCCCATAGACATTGGCATTGTAAGAAATGTTAAGCATTGCTTACATCGCCAATGCGCCACCAACCTTGGGAACTAAGATGTTATGTCCCTTGCGCCTGTAATTACACTGGCTCACTCACCCTTCAAACTGGAACACAACAATAACAAGTACTGCTGTTTTGCCGTAGAATATCTGATGAGTGGGTGGTACCTACCTAGACAAGCTTGCACAAAGCCCTACCACCAGTAGAGTAATAGTAGAGTTAATATGCTTACATACCGTCTAGTGCGTGTCTGAGCCGTTCTCTCTGTTCTTCAAGAGCTTTTTCTTGTTGTTGCTTATAATTGTTAACTATTCTTTGCCTTGCGAAACAATCGCTTGCATTATAATATCGTGATGATCTTTTGCTATTCTGGTGAAGTTCTGGACGAAGCTGTAAATCATTTTATAATATACATATGAGTTTTCTTTCATTATATTCATGTCCGGTTAATATAGTATTGAACTTTGCTATATAACATAGTATGAATAAAGTTGATTGACCGAGTAATTTGTTTCATTCATAATCTGATTCATATAATACATGGTAATTATTCTCAATAGAAGTGTGCTAATCGTGTGCCCTATATAATTCATCATTTTCATTGTGGTAATATCAAGCAATGAATATTGTCAAAATGTTGATTTATAAAAAGACTTAACTAGACGACACTGTATGAATTTTAAGCAAGCTATAGTATTTCTTTTTACTATATAACATAAATAGTGACAAATATTGATGTTTTGTAAAGGTGCAAGTTGAAGTGTCACCGTAGCATGCGCAAGCGACCCCGTGGCGCTCCTCGTTAAAATGGAAAGGGTACCACTGTTCCCGTGGAGAAAATGCGTAATGCGATTTTACAGCGTTAAAAAATACAACGTGCAAGTTAAGGTTTGTAAACTGTGTGTAGTAAGGTGAGAGTAATATAACGAACAGGCAATCCAACATGAATCAGATCAGAATATTTTGTAACTTGATCAATAATAACATTTTATTTCTGGGTCAAGGCTTTTTATTTATCTTAGCCATTGAAATCAGCCATAAAAAAGTAAGAAAGTCAGACTTACCTCAATTCTCTTAAACAATTCATCAATCAATCTTATAGCTTGTAGTCGTTTCTGTGTCTTCAGTAATTTCTTCTGCTCTTCTGCCACTTTTTTATTGAGATCAACATTATCCTTAGCCATCAATTTTGCAATCTGTTTTTTTTTTCTTCTTTCTTCTCTCTCCCTCATCTTTTCAAGTTTTTCTCTTTCATGGTGATCATTTTTTTGCCTTAAAAAACATTTAATTATCTACTATACAATAAATCCAGTTATTTTAAAAATCACTTGATTAGAAGAGACAAGATAACAAAATTTTAAATAATATGTTTATTTAATTAAATGCAATTTAAATAAAATTAAGTAATTAACTGACTACCTTTCTTTGGCTTCTCGCTTTGCAATTTTTTCTTTTTCCCGTTTTTCTTCTTCCTCCTTAGCCCTCTGCCTCGCTGACAGCCTCTCTCTGACTATAGACCTCCTTTTAACTGCAGCATCTGTCATATGTTTTGTCTTATCGAAGTCCACTTGTATGCTGCACCATTCGGCAATGTCTTTATTTTTTCGCAACAATTTACAACCCCTAAGTGAATCCATACAACGTACAAAACCAGCATATTCACTGAACTGCACATATCCTTCAAAATATAATGAAGCATCTTGAGCAGGTATTGTTATACCTCTCATAGGAGCTTTCATTTGCATACGGAAAGGATCAGCAGCTGGTATATCCACCTGTCTCACTATGCCATACCTTTCGAATACTTTTTTGAATATACTCTCAGAAGGAGGTGCATCATCATCAACGTCACGATCATGAACAAACCACCTGATAGGCAAATTCTTTATGTGAATTGTATCAGGTCTCTCACCGGGCTTCATTTCGTCCATGTCTGTTGCATCTCTAAAGAACGAATCCCAAGAATGCCGACTCGGAAAATCAGATTTCACTTCCGCAACTTTAACTTTCAAAGGTTCTGGGTAGTCTGTTAACTGTATTATCCTGTCTTCGAGGCGTGCCAGAACACGATCGAGTTTCTGGCGGTTTTCCAGTTCAGCATCGAACCTAATCACTTCAGAACTGTGCTTTGACACTTTCAATATAGAGAAGTTATCAGGTTGGATCATTTTCCTTAACTTCTCCATCAATTCCCAATTGGACAATGATTTTCCGTGTACCTTTTGCGCGGGGAGCTGGACAGTAATGTTTAGCTTTGCAAACGATTTAAGATACAAACGCTGTGGCAAATACAACACCACAATGTCTGATGTATCTCTACAAACTTGAATACTCATTTTGACTAATTTAATTTATAATTTTATTTTATTTTAATACAATAATTACATGCAAAGTTACGCCCTAAAAATGCTAATTAAATAAAATACTTAAAATAATGAATATGAGAAGTGCTTATGTCTATATAATATTTATATAAAAGAATAAATAAAAGGTTTAATGAAATGACCAAAGAGTAATCCTATGCTAGATCCCATCGTTTGCGCCACTTTAACAATTATTGAATATTTTAAGTAAAACTTCTAATTGCTCAAAACAGCATATTCTGAGTTTTTATTTAATTTACTAAACGTTAGTAAGTTGTCCTTGTCACAACTCACAGATAGAACACAAAAACCAAGATCATTTTATTGACAGATATTCAGAGTTCAGTCTCTTTCTTAATGATTTTATATATACAGCCAAAGCATTCTACTATACAGCCACTGACAACGCATGATTATTGATTTTTGGAATTTGGACATCATACTAATACTATAAAGAGGTTTAAACTACTGATCTTACGTATATGAAAAAAATAATCTTAATTTTGACTATTCCATATAATTATTTTAATCATATTTTTGACTATCATTGGCTTGACACCACAAGTTTATTGTTTATTGGTTGAACATTGTCTATAGACTAGTTATGTTAATATTTTGCAATTTTTGCATATTTTTTGACAGCTTTAATATGCTGAACTAGTCGGAGAGAAAATTTTCTATCCTGGCAGTTTTAAAGCAACCGTTACTAAAGTTAAAATATCGGCAAAATACTTTGTATAAGAGATTTAGTAGGTCTTATTACCTACTTATCAGCGAGCGAATTGTTATCTCCATCGAGTTTCTGGTCATGTTTCCACACCAACCCAATGGATGGCAGCACTGTGCAACGTGAAATTCGCAATAGTCAACTTCAGTGATACGCTGGTTGACCGTTGAATTTGATTCATTCGGAAAAATGTTGTGAAACAGTGAATACCTATTTGTATTACCATAACTTACTGTAATAAATTATAAGTACAACTTGGTTTATATTCTGTATTCTAATATCAGAAGTGTGTTTAGTAACGACGCCCAGGATGCCTCGTAAACGGCCGAAAAATGGGAGACGATCGCGGAGGTAATAGTACTGAAAGTGATTATCGCCGTAGAAGTAAGAGGCCCGACACCGTTCGTCTACTGTGAGTCAACTATTTTATTATCGTCTGTTGTTATATCTGAGTTTGGTCCTTTGTTGCATGATGTGAAATAATCTGGATTTATGTTCTAGAAGCAAGCGCTATTAGTTTTGTGTCGTCAATCACAATAATTAACAATAAATTACATTTAGAGTTTAATGAAAGTGATATAATATACGTAATCGTGGGTACAACAGGCGACAGTAATTTGCGTTCAGCGTCGAAGCGGGTACTTTTAAATATTGTGACAATTACGACTTTCCTTTATAGCAAAGTTCAATTAAGTTCAAATTTTAAGCAGACCTCAAATAAAAATGCAATTTCTTTTCTAAAACAAAAATCGCCATATGTAACTAATGGAAAAACTGAAATAAATAGTCGCCCAATTGAACCTTTTATAAGTAAACAGTCGAATTATACTTCTTATAATTTAACAATTTGTTACCGTTGCGGTCAAACGGTACATAAACGTAATTTCTGTTCTGTTTAAGATACAGTAAAATGTTTACATTGTTACAAAATTTATCATTTAGATAAAGCTTGTAAAAGTAAATATACCCTCTGAAAAAAAAATATTATAAAACTATTTTTGTTAACAATAAAGTTGCGAAGCTTTTATAGATAACTATAGATAGTGATTGTTCCCCATCAATTTAGTCAGATTTACAATGAAGTTCAATCGATAACTATGTACGTAATAGAATCGGTTATCGGTATATATGTATTAGATGGCTCCTATTTGCACAAGTTTTCTTTTGAAATTAATCATAAAGCTGGTTTACAAATGCAACGTAGATGCACTTTGTGGAAATTCCGTTAAAAATAATGAACCAAATCATCAGGCCGTTTGTAAAAAGTACTCAAAATAAATCTTAATTATTAATAATCGTAGATTTTTATAACAATTGTTTTCATATCTGCCGTTAAAAATACCAAAAGTAAATTAGTTATTAATGAATTGGTTACAAACTTTTACAATATTTGGTAATCTGAAAAGACTTGCATATGAATAAGGTAGCGCTTTTACTTCAAAATTATATTTAGATTTTTTTCCGAAAAACGGACTATTAGACGCCATATACAGCTGTGCTGTGCAGCTGTGCTAACCGAACTATATTGGAGGCTCCACGTACTCTGAGTGCAAATACTGATTATATGATACAAAGGGGATCAACATATCACATATATACAACAAGGTATTAACAGTACAATTAATAACACCACAGCAGTGATACCAAGCGAAGTATTTTTCGGGTATCACTTGCGAATGGACGGCGACATTGTAATTGATGATGATGATGATGAACGGTTAATAGACGTAACAATATTGAGAGATAAAGTTGATACTAAATAGAAGAAAGCGCGCAGAAAAAAAATATATAGGTTGGTGATTTAGTCATTAGAACTCCCAAGTTGTTCAAATGATGGTCAAAGCACAAAGTTAATGGAACAATAAAAAGGTCCATTTCAAATCTCCGAAATACTGGCTAACGATCTATGCAAAATTACTGACATGAGAGGTGCGGAAAGAAGTACAGAGCCTGATAACGGAGTAACATGTGTAGAAAATATTAAACCATGGATAAATTTGCAAAATATGACTTATTTACTGGATGTTATTGTAGGTAAAACTTAAGTATTGTAAGTATATTATAATTGTGTATTAATTATTATAAATTACTTTTTAAAATTATATTATTGTTTTTACTGATGTCTAATGTATTTATTGTGAACCAAACAAGATGGTGCGGTAGGGTCTCCAACTTGCAGCTCCAACAGATATCTATAATGAACACTGTTGCAAGGGTAATATGGTGATATACATTGGCTTCTGTCATCTCTATTCCAAACCATGATGAACAAGCTAATCGATACTTAGTACGATTGCTTATTTACCAGGGGTCTAACCGTTCCATTCGAATTTTGATGCTGCGTGAAAACATATAAAAGATAAACACTATATAAAATATATTACACAGAAGTGTCAATTTATATTTATTAGACTAATAGATCAATTAATTATTTCAGCTATGTTATTTTTGTTCACAAGCAAATACATCGTACATATACGCGTTCGAGGACCAACGCGTGAGCAGGAGGGCCGGATGTCGCCATCGAGTTGCCGAGTCATGTTTCTACATAAACCAATGGATGGCAGCACTGTGCAACGTGAAGTTCGCAATAGTCAACTTCAGTGATACCGTAGACAGAGAAACAAATAGACCAAGGGGCTGTGAAACCGCGATTGAGACAGGGATAGTTTGTCAATGTGTGTGTATAATGTTGCCATAGTAACTGCATTCCTTGTTTCAGGAATTAAATAAACCAAAACGAGGGATTAAATTTTTATTTTTTTATATTTATTATACATTTTTTTATTAAAATATATTTTGTTTTCCAACTACACCCAAAATCCGTTGCATTGGTAGTTTTTGTTTCCGTTATCAATAGTACTTCATCATCTTTATATGTTACTGGATTAGCATTTTCTTCAGATGTTGTAATCTAAAACAATCAATTAAATTATTAATAAAAAATGGTTGCCACATATATTTCTATGTTAACCTCTTGAGTCGGAATCTAATAATATAATAAATTAATGAAGAATATGAAATAATATTGTCGTTAGGAAATTATAAATAGTAGAACGAATAAATTAAAATAATATATTTACATATAACGAAGCACTTTAGGTTATTATTGGACTCCGTATTTATTGGTTTACAGTGTCGACGAGTCGATATTTTTTATCGAAAATCGGGACATTTTTTAGCTGACTCTGGCAGCACTTACATGATAAATAATTATAGGTATATATGATAAAAACTGGAAAATCCTATTATCTTCAGAATTTTAATGCAATATAAGGTTCCGTCGTGCTATGGCATAAATAAACATCACTGAGAAACTATATTTAAGGACAAAATATCGTACTTACGCGTGAAATACACGCCGGCAATTTTCTTCTTGCTGTCGCTTTAACATGAAATAATATACGTGTCAAAACGTAAATACGACATGAGATGATTTCACTTTGACCAAGTCGAAATAATATGACAATGCACCATTGTATAACCTTCGATATAATATAAGGGTTGTTTCTCTGTCTTTTCACTAGATAAGAATCGTTTTCTAACATAAAAATAAGCAAAAATTAAACAATAAACACAAGGTGCGTTCAGCACCAACTGTCAAGTTTGTTTCGCTACTTGAGTAGCGAAACAAACACTAAAACTGGTTACGCGATAAGGGACAAAAGATTGGATAATTCTATCTCTATCTTAACTATTTGTAACGCAATTTTCGTTTTCTTTCTTGTGTAAGTGAGAAGGAAATCTTCATTGCGTCTATTAGTTTCTCTGTCTACGAGTGATACGTTTGTTGAATCTGATTCATTCGTAAGTGTTGTGAAACATTGAACACCTATTTGTATTACCATAACTTACTGTAATAATAAATCTTAGATTATATTCTGTAAAGTCTAATGGAATTAATCCTTGTCAAAATATATAATAATTTCGGACCTATTAATAATGAAATATTGAGTTATTTAAGTAAAGGAATTATAAATGTACTTTCTGTTGGGGAATATTATTAACTCAATATATTATTGACGAAGAAAGCTCCCATATAGGAAATCTTAGCCGACAATTTGAAGTAAAGATTTTCTAAGCCTGTCTACTCAATGTCCTTAAATCCGTCTTCTATTTACATTTTTTTGTAAACATATTTAAAATATAATATAATGATCCATAGGTTTTTTTAGGGTTTATTATGTTGTAATATCATCATTTCATTCATTCATCGTCATTCATCATTTATCAAGAGAATAAAATTACACAATATACACCGGTAATTTCATCGCTAGACTTTAGCGGCTAATTTTAAAGGCCGCAGATTTATGGGGTCAAACTTGGGTCGGATAATTATATTACAAATTAACAAACATTCATGTTAGGTAGATATTTCGACTTAAGTATAGCATATAAGCCTCATAAATTAAAAAACTAGAAATTCTCAGTATACCAATAGACACAATATCTAGCATGCCTTACCTGTTTTCATCCTTTTATCTCCAAATTGGATTTTATTCAATTACAATGTTAATTCGTTCCTAGCTAGTCATTTGACTAGTCTAGGGGTAAATTATAAATAAAAGATAATGATTTAATAAAGAATCCTTTTATTCTGTAATACAGAGTCAAAGACTCTACAAACGACATTGCAATCTGGATATCTATTGCGTTTTAAATGTGATAACATATCAAATACTGTTTCTTAAATCTACACCATAAATAATTTAGCAATTTACACAGCTCTGCATTAGCATAAGGTAATTTATATCAAGTTTGAACTTCATAACATGAAGCAATCTTATATGTCTAGACTAACTTACACCAAAATAAATAAAAATTGTGTAGTTACCGAACCTATTTCAGACGTTGCCTGAACTTACTGATGAGTCAAAGCTTCATTATGTTTAATATTACTTGACATTATAATATTCAGTAATTGGTCATGTTGGCATTATTTTTTATTTTTTCCTAGATATAGTTCATTCAATTCCAATTTCGATATATAAATTTCAAATTCACTTAAAAACATCTTTTAATTTTACCAATATAATTTTAAAAATTGGCTTATTACAACCACTTATTAAATGTTTGATTAATATGATGAAGCCCTGACAAAGCCAATATTAGTTAACTATAGGAACCTGTTCTAAATTTACCTAAAAATGTGAGCTTACATTAATATATCTATTAAATACTTTGTCACTGGTGCAATCAGGAATTTCAAGACATTAATAACTACAGCAAACAATTATTACATTATTATAATGTAATATATTAAAAATGCACTTTTCATTGCAGTTTTTAATATTAATAATATATAGAAAGATTGTTTGCTCTCTTATTCCTGATCCAATAGAAAAATATTAACTAAGATTTTAGAAAAGCATTGCATGTGCATTTGTTAGTGATTTACCAACGTGACAAACAAAATAATTACGGCCACGAAATTATAATACTTATTAATGTACATATTATGATAATTCATATAACAATATACTTTTTAATTTACAGTTTAAAATATGACAAAGGTATTTTATGTTCAGGTTAAACATAGATGTATTAGTACCAATCACTGTGTCTACTTTCAATCTCATTGAACATGTGACAATTTGTTGTGAAATCATTTTCAATTGTGATGATAATTTAAAGCGTAATTACTAAAACTAAATTCAATAGCCATACAAATGTATAAACACGTCCATTTAGTGTCGTTGACAGTGAATAAGACAAAATTTACATTATTTACTAGAATTAAAGCTAAAGTGCTCCAAAACATAGTAAATATTTAATATATGGTACATAAAACATTAACTCGCTTGTAACATAAAACCAACTAAAACTCTTATTAGTTTACAACATCAATAGCTTCGATCTATGAAATAATTATAAAATAAAAATCTCAGTCTTCTATTAAATAGTTATTATAGATCATTATTTAATTATACTCGGGATAAACATTGTATCATACATTTTGTACAAATTAGAAATTGACCTGACCTAGATTAGTGTTTAATATTATATATACTATATGTATATATATACTTTACCATTATAATGTGGTTTGTGATGATAAACAATTTGAAACGTTGACTTTACTTTTATCATATAATACACAGCAATTGTAAAGTCTCAACACAGAAGGAATCCCCATCGACACCATACACTAGTAAGCCATTGTCCCGTTAGTTTGCGCGTTTACACCGTTATATTACACAATGGCAGTGTTATTAGCCATTACCACAAATGTTCATTAAAATTTTCTTCTTTTCTTCGGCTTCTGATTGAATCACTAATGTTGTTTGGACTAAATTTCACACATCTTACATCGAATATAATATGCTTGATATGTCTTACAATATCTCAGCATATCTTTAAACTGTTCTGCAAGTAGTGAAAATAATTTTAAGACCATTATTGATTACGCACAAATTTCACTTGGGATAGATTGTTCAATTCAAATTTATTCAACATTTTTTTTTTCAGATATAATCCCGAGTTTATGCTCTGTATACTGATAATGTTTTGCATTAGATTATATTCAGATCTGAATGTCGACTTTTTTTATATAGTTCGATCACTCATTCACCGAAATTCATTTATTTTGAATATTGACTGGCATATTAATTGGCTCTAGCTCGTTTTGCGTGGGAGGAGGGCGGCGCGTGCGCAGGCCGCGGTGGCTGGTGCGGAGGCTCGTCGGCGAGGCCCGACCTCATCATATACTTGAACTGCAACATGTGCTGCATCACATCTCGAATTTGAACCAATGCCATGCCATTCTCGCCGGCCGCTGCGGATTTACACTTGCCTGAGTTTCGTAGTACTTGAAGTTGAGTTCTGGAAAGATAAATTCGACATATTTTAGTAATTTTCTTTATTCAAAAATGCAGTGTGCTTTTCTTTTTTTCTTTAATAATTATATGCAACCAGGTCAATGATCCACTTGATAAAATTAGTCATAAATATTGGCAATAATAAATGTAAGCTAATTCTTAAAGTATAAATTGGACACGAATGATATAAATTGTTGCCATCGGTAGCTCGATAGAATGTGAAAATTAAGGATTTTCAGTATTTTTTAATAATGTAAATGCTCTAAAATGCTACTCACGTGTTAGGCCTAAAGAGTGTGAGGCCCAGCGCGTCGAGCATGGCGCGACATGTGGTGAGCGACACGCGCGGGAAGAAGTGGCTGGCGAGGTCAGGCAGCGTCATCAGCAGCTCAGAGTACTGGTACGGCTTGGCGTTGATACAGGGGACCATCGTGTTTTCTACAACTGCTTTTTGTACCTGAGATAATTGATTCGGTTAATTAATGTGATAATGATGTTCTCCAGACCAATTTTGTAAGTTTTCAAAGTAAGTACAAGATGAACGCAAATACAGGTGCAATCTCTATACCCTCACTCTCATAATCCATATATAGGCCGGAAAGAGTCAGGCGATTCTTAAACTTAAAAACTTGCAATTCGTCGGGGGTTTGAATCCAGGACCACGGGATATGCGGTCATAAAGGACCACCACTTGACCAACAGTACAGAATGTACGATTATAATAGTTTCATCACATCGTGACTTTTATAGGAAAACATGGGCACAAATTAATGCAATATGCAATAGAAAAAGGCTGTGCAGAAAAAGTGGAATGTTTATATATTTAAAATTTGAGTAGCATGTGTATTTCAAATCAGGATGTTTTACCTTATACGGCGTATGGTTGCCACTTATACTGATGTCTGGTATCGGTGTTAGCCTTTTGCGAGTGTCGATGGAGTGAGAGGTTGAGTGGCCATTCATTGACCCAGTGACTTGTGGTGGAACACTGTTAACGATGAAACAATATTAACGTATCTAATCATATAATTATATATATTATGAAATGTGTATTTATTTGAAATTTAAAATGAATATTAAAAAAAAAAAAACTATAAAACAAAACAACAAAAAAAATAAAATATGAAAATGAATATTATAACGCAGTGGCAGTAACAAGACAATGGCGAATGGAATTAATTTGAACTATTTAAGAACATCCTGTATACGCACTCAGTGGAGAAACAAGGATACAGTACCCTGAGGTGTACCAAAAATAGCTTAACAGCTATTAGGGTGTCAAATACTGTTACCAAGATATAAACGTAAAGATGTTTTCAATTATCGTTGTATTCATTCTATATCTTAACCATCTTTGTTTGTATTACAGTTATCTATCTCTTTTTTCTCATAACTCTGAATGTAAAATTAATTATTATGAAATAAACTATTATAAGTATATAAAGGCGTCTATTTCCATAATGTTTATAACAATATATTGTTTGTAATATTGAAACAGATGCAATTTTAATGATTTAAGCAAATAAAATGTAACAGAAATGTAAAAAAAGACTTTTCCTAAGTATATTTATTTTATTTCCTAAGCATTTTAAGTACAAGAGTATTTTGCATTATCATAAAAAAATGGTTATATATAAGCAATTTTTAATATTCTTATTAATATATAAGAGATATCTTGGACTCATTGTTTATTTAAATAGTCTTACATACACCAGTTTGATAAGATAAAACATTATGCTAATGATCAACAACAACCAAGCTAGAGAAATTAAAAATATTCAATCTGAGTCTACAATGAATCTCTGCTATTTATTTATGGAGTATTTTTATGATGTTTGTCATCATATGAATTAATAATAATGTCCTCCAGACCGATTTCGGCAACTGCGGCCAATCTCAAGAGAGATTAGCCAGCTACGCAGGAGATATTATAGTGCACAAGTGTGCACTTTCTATAACCTAACTCTCATAATCCGATGGGACGGCAATCCGACACAACCGGAAAGAGTTCAGGCGCAGGACCAACGGCTTTACGTGCTTTCCCAAGCACGGGAACACACGAGTGTACACACTTCCAGTCTCCGGGCTGCTACTGAAAATTTTTCTGATAGAAAAACCCAATAACTTTTTATTGGCCCGACCTGGAAATTGAACCCAGGACCCCCGGGTCTGCAGCCTTATATCAAGTCACTAGACCAACGAGGCAGAGGAATTCATTAATAGAAGATGCAAACTATAACATATGCATGATATTTTCTCAATTTAATATTTCACTTTCTTATCAATTTTTTTTAATTATACTTTATATTATATATAATAATTATATACTAATCGTATTCATTGAAATGAAATGTATAAGTACGTTATAGCAACTTTTAGAAATTAATTTCCTATTGATTAAATCTATTAACACAAGCTTTGAAAGCTGCACGTATATTTTCGTATATATGGAAACAACGAGAATAGATTTCAGTGAAAGTTATGTCCCGGAATCAAAATTACGATACTCTTATATTAAAATAAATGAAAATACGTCCAAGAGACTGACAAGCTATATTCGTTCACGTTCGGAACATTCGACGATTCATTTATTCACCATTTCAATATAAATGTAACTACGAATTCTGTTCTTGCCAAGTTGCTGACGTATATACAGGATGTTCTGAACGTTATGTCTGTAGTATGGTTAAGATGCTCACTTCATGGTGGTGGTGTTCGCCGTACTCCTCACCAGAGGTGGGGGCGGCTGCTGGCCCATCGCCATTGTTATTGCACTGTTCGGAAACTGGAATAAACGATAACAGAATATTGTTCACCTTCCATTCGCAAGCAAGCTTTATAACGAAAAAATAATGCTAATTTCTAATCATTCATCGAGAAAATATATACGAGACTATCCATCTCGACTTCGTCCGGCGATATAAAAGTTCTTTTTATGTTATATAAATATAAAAAAAACTTCCATACAAGATCTACTAAATAAAAATGTAATCAAAATCAAATCGAATAGCTGATACCACACTGGTACAATTGTAATACATATGGCTAAAAATGTTGTTTCCTATAATAACCCAATGGAGGAAAATATTAGTTTTACCGGTTTCCCGAAACAATACTATTGTGAACATGACTGACCAATTTATAGAGTATTTGTTTTCTGTGTGAATAATTCATCAAAAACAAATTTAAAAAATAAAATAAGCAATAAAAGTTATATATAACAAAATATATGTATAAGATGTAATCAAAAAGTCTTATGGAACACAAATAGTTTGCGTGTGATCATCTACAAATCTCAGATTTAGAAGAAAATATAACTATGAATCTGTATGGTAGTGCGTGTAGGGCGTGCAGGTAGGTATGTGTGTCGCGCGCTTTGTTAGCGAGGTGTACCTGCACGTTCCGGTTGTGCTGCGAGCGGTGCTGCGGCATGGCGACGGCGGCGGCCGCGATCGCCGCGCTGTTGTAGCGCGCTGCGGCCTGCGCTTGCGCCACTTGAGCCTGAGTGACAATTATTGTTATCAACATTTTTAAGTCTTAAGTAAAATCAAAAATACGATAAGAAAATAGAGCCCGTAGTCGGTACGAGTTGAATCAAATCTAATATTTTAGAAACTATTTTAATATTAACACGAGACATAATCACAAACGCATAATTGGATTCAAAGAACCACGCCATACACATCCACATCTTCACTACGGCTTAAATTGTAACAAAGTTCTTCGAATAGTATGATTGATACTCGTTTGTGTCTCAGAAGCAGCGACGCGAAGCTATAAATTATCTTTTCACGGCATCTTCTGACATTTTACATCTTGAAAAACCCCGTCGTTAAATATTATTTTAAAGTCATCAATTCCTCTCATTGATTTTATTACCTATTTATTAGACTAATAATTTACCTAGTATTAAGTATTAAAACGCTAACCTGTGCAAGCCTGATGACTTGTTGCGTCTGCGCTTGCGTCAGCGCTCCGGGCAGATTCCAGCCGTTCGCGAGGGCCTGTACGGCGGCTGCGGATATGCCAGCGTGAGGCATCTGCATGGCCGACGAAGCGGCCGAGTGTCGCTGAGTAGGCCGCCTGCCTCGAGACGCGCTCACATTGGTGACGCCGAGGGACACACCACTACCAACCACTCCGCTTACCGCGCCCGGTGGCGGCGCTGGCGGAGCTCTCGTCCACTGACCACCGCCAGACACTGAACCTAAAATAATTCATATTTTTGTAAACAGGTCAGGTTTGGTCCACAGTTTTTCTATATTAATCTATAATTATAATAACTTATGTCCATACTATCACCACACAGCCACAACTAGCGAGTTTAAATAGCTAAAATTAGGAACATAGTTATATTTTATAACGTAAACACCTCGCCTCGGGTGGCTGTTTGAACATAATGTGTTTTTATTGCCACGGAATAATAATTAAATACGGAATACTATAACATTAGTGAATTATTAGTTTTTCATGTTCACTTGGTATAAGGGCTTTGTGCAAGCTCGTCTGGGTAGATACCGTCTATGTATCACACATTATTCAGTTTTATTGTGTTCCGATTTGAAGGGTGAGTGAGCCAGTGTAACATAACATCTTAGTTCATTACATTGTTGGCACACAGGTGATGTATTTATTTGGCAAATAACATAATATTTTTTTTAATATGAATTTATAAAAAAATATTTAAGAAATATATGTTATAAAGTAATTAAATGATAAGTTTAACCGTAACAGCCTGTGAATGTGCCACTGCTGGGCTAAAGGCCTAAAGGTTAGGAGCTTATTCCACCACGCTGCTCCAATGCGGATTGGTAGAATACACATGTACAGAATGTCAGTGAAATTAGACACATGCAAGTTTCACGATGTTTTCTTTCACCGTAAAGCACGAGATGAATTAAATCACAAATTAAGCACATGATAATTCAGTGGTGCTTGCCCGGGTTTGAACCCACGATCGTCGTTTAAGATTCACGCGTTCTAACCATTAGGCCATCTCGGCTTATGATAAGTTTATTCCAACGGAATTTTTACGAGTGACATATCGGCAACGTCTCTCATACACGAGGTAATCATAGGTTTACTGTTATTTTCAGTTTTTAAATACCGTTTAATTGTTCATCGGAAGTCAACACAGAGTAGACATTTAAATTTATATTTCAAATGTATGTTAAGAATATGTTAATATTTGTTTTAGCATCCTAACTAATATTATAAATGCGAAAGTGAGGTTATTTGTTTGTTACGCTTTCAAGTCTTAACAACTCGCAATTACAACCCCCCCTCGCCCCGCCGTCCCCTCTCACACGGGCGAAGCTGCGGGCGTAAACTAGTCTAACACATTACTCAGAATTCAATAAAACGCGTAATAAAAACTAAATAAAAATCACTACGATTTGAACCTACGAACTTTCAATCGTTGCCACCACGGAGCCAGTACGGCTAACAAGGCTAATAGCGAATAAGACGTAAAATAAATTAAAAAGGAAACATCTACGCGGCCGATGCAAATTATTTTTATCATGTCAAGGATTTGTTGAAGGTCTAACCTCAATACCAAACCACTTTTTAACTCAAGCGAAGTATCTATCTAGCACAAAGAATATATTAATTTTATATAGACACATTACTATTAATAACGTATAATAATTGAATATATAACAATTATAGGTAGTAAATTAAAATATATACATAAATATGTACTAAATATTTATGTATGTGTGTAGTAAATATGTACATCATGTTATAAAGAAATTAAAAAATAAATTACAGACTTCTAATATATTTTAAATCATAAAAAAACTTCGATGTTGATTGTCCGTAAAAATTATTATTAATTGATTTAAATTATAAAAAAACGTTATTTTAAAGTTACAAAAACGTTAGACCACGCTTTAAGTTACATTTAAAAAGTTGTCTAAACACGAGTGATCTTGACCCGCAGTTTAAGGAAAATTGGCAACGGTGTCAGTATTACTTAGCCACGTGAATAGGTCGACGGTGTTTAAAACAATGTTTTATAGGAAACCTGCATTATTATATCTGATCTAGTATCTACGATGCCTCTTGTTAACCATCAAAAGAAGCGTGTGAAGTAAGCCTTAAAGCTTCTTAATAGAGATACCAATAATAAGGCAAATAAAAAATAAAAACTGAATTGTTTTTTTTATTTGTTCAATAATTCATAAAAACCTACTTTTGTTTACTCTTTACCATTGTATGCATAGTTAGATCATACTTATATTCATTACTTTTTTGTGACTCTCCCTCAATCTTTAGAAATAAGTTATTTAATTATTATAAAATGCATGATTAGTTTAAATTAATACTTTTAATAATTTTTACTTATGATTTCGCCGATTGATTTTTTATTATAACAATGACATTATTTAATTTTGACATTTTTTTAAAATTACTGATGATTTTTTGTTATTTTTAATTTGAATTTGATTAGATGAATCTTGAAGTGCTATGTACACTTGTAATTGACATGCATATTAGATATACTATTATTGTTTTATAAAATAATCTTTTCAATGCTTTATATGTGTGTTGTAAGTGTGCTATTATAAATAAATAAATAAACGAATAGATTACTTGATGTCTGTTTCAATTTTAGCAACAAATATTGTTTATATGTAAACGTTCGTTTGTTTTTCTACAATTAGAGTATACCTAAGTGAGCAATAAGTTTATTTGCATATTAAGTTAGCATTTGCGTTGTTTACTAGTTTTGTTACTTTTATATGTCGAGATGGCCCAGTGGTAAGAACGCGTGAATCTTAACCGATGAACGTGGGTTCAAACCCGGGCAAGCACCTCTGAATTTTCATGTGCTTAATTTCTGTTTATAATTCATCTCGTGCTTTTCGGTGAAGGAAAACATCGTGAGGAAACCTGCATGTGTCTAATTTAATCGAAATTCTGCCACATGTGTATTCCACCAACCCGCATTGGAGCAGTGTGGTGGAATAAGCTCCGAACCTTCTCCCCAAAAAGGGAGAGGAGGCTTTAGCCCAGGCGTGGGACATTAACAGGCTGTTACTGATATGCGCATTAAAAAAATTACTTCTTAGTATATAACGTTGGCTTACTAATAAATAAACAAAAATACCTTTAGCTTAAATAATGAAACATACCCCGTGTATGTTTCACTAAAGCTAAGGGTGTTACTGTTTAGCTTTATAAATTACACATAAATGAAAAGTACGAAACCGAACGTAGAAAAACATTACTAGTCTTGTAGGATTTTGACAAGCCGGTTGGCGTGGTTGGTGGTGCTTGCCTTTCAAGCCGAAGGTTGTGGGTTCGATTCCCACCCAGGACAGATATTTGTGTGCATGAACATGTCTGTTTGTCCTGAGTCTGGGTGTAATTATCTATATAAGTATGTATTTATGAAAGAAAAATAGTATATGTAGTATATCAGTTGTCCGGTTTCCATAGTACAAGCCCTGTACAAGCTTAATTTGGGAATAGATGGCCGTGTGTGAAAAAATGTCCCAGGATATTATTATTATAATAGGATGAAGTCCAACAACGTTTATTTAAAAAGTTTTAAGTTTTTAATATGAAAAGGATGATGATCGCTATTAATTTGAACTATTTTAAACACAATAATTGAGATAACAAGTGTAGCCAACTCTGAATCTTGATTCATGCCTCTCGTGCGACTATCATTTTGACAAAGATATTAATACATTTTTGTATAATAAAAATATAGTAACAAACCTTACTAGCCTTAATAGCCATCAAATGTATTTTTATACGTACATACATATAAAGTTCTAAAAACCGAATACTTAATGATTTTTATTTAATATTGTATGCTTTTGTATTCATTTTCTTTCTTTGTCTCTAAGTCATCACACACATAGCCTAACAAGATTTAATAAAAACATAAAAAAATATACTAGGAAATATTATAAATGAATGTTTGTATGTGTTTGACGTTTATAACTCACCACACATACAAAAACATACATTAATGTGGAGGTATTCTTCTAAAATTTTGTATAGAACTCATGACACTTTTGAATGTGTGCTTATTAAATAAAATAGGGTCTCTGAATTTGGTGTTAGACAGCCCATGTATTATTAGAATATCATTCGGAATTAAGACAATCTGAATAGACTATTATATATATGAAAGTTAAAAAAATATTATAATCAATTTCAACTATACTACTATAAAGCTCTCTTAATGCTAACAAACAAAATAGTCTTCGATGACTTCGGAGTTCGGCTTGTACTTAATCAATTTTTTTACGAGAATAAAATACACTGATTGAGAAAGTTTTGCTTCATTTTGTCGTAATAAAAGCAAAAACTGCAATCGACCGAAACATTTTTATTATTTTTATTAAAAAAAAAAACGACTCGTTCTATTTTCAAAGATGGCTGGCTAGATAAAATCATTTTATTTTGTTACATATCTTAATTTTAAAAAAGTTCTTAAACATTTTTATACACAAGAAATTACACTATCATTTTGTTATCAATATAATCCACAAAAATAATTAATATTTGAAGTCCATATATCATATTAAATATTGTATTCAAGTTGTCTGTGACAAAAATGTTATTTAATTTAATAAATGCAGATCAATTCCTTTAAAGGCGGAATTAAAAAGATTTAAAAAGTGAAATGATTAAAATAGAAAACGCCAGTACATTCGGTTTCATAGAAAATTTAAGTGTTACTAACGACATTTATTGTTAAACATATGTTAAAATGACTTTTATTTTAACCACTGTACATCATTTAAAAGATCCATTAAACATTTCCTACGAAATTAAACATAGATTTCGAATTGTGCGATTGTATAACAAAAAACTTGTTATATTACTACGTGAGACAGCAGTGTATTAAAAAAAATAAAGTTTGAAGCAGATCAAATGGCGAAGACGTCAAATGACGATTAAAACTAATCAGAAGGCAACTTTGATTATAAATTGTACTTTGACCTCCGTACATTAAAAAACAAAGTATAAAAAGTTGATTAGAGAAAATATGTCGACAAATAGTATATAAATCTATAAAAATAAGAGTAAAACGAGGCTGCGTAAACACTATGTCTGCGTAAACACACGTTTTAGTCAGTTTAAAATAATAACCGACGTACAAAACGACAGTTTTTAACAACATTGTGTTCTCTGTGATTAGCACGAACGAACTTCCGCTCGGGATACGAGGGGTCAAAAATTCCGCCGAACGAAAATGAAATAAAATATCAAAAATATTTTTCCTTTTAAATGAGATTATCCTCAACTCGATACCTTTAGCAGATCAAGTATTTAAGCCCTTTACAAAAAAAAAAGTCGGGCTTTCACTGTCACTCAATGAACTGAAATGGTACTTGTTTAAAGCAGCCATTGTTAAAAATTGTGAAACGGCATATGTCGGTAGTTTTTCTTGTCTTATTTCCTTGACAGCCTGTAAGATCGCTTATATAGAAGCGTAAAACTGTCAGCTGAATTTATCGTTCAGAGTATGTCCCTTTTCTCTATAATCAATTAATCACATTCTTATTTCCCGAAAAACTGTAGGCTGTAGCCATAATCCTTCAGATTAATTCTGAAACAAATATATTTTTAAGGGACGATATATCATTTTGCGCCATTGCATATAATAATGCTATACTGAATCTCTGTACTTCATTGGTTCAGGCTCTGTGCGCCTGTTACAATTAGCTTAAACAGCTCGCAACTCGCTATCAGCATTCACCAATTTTGCACTGGCTTTCGTTATGCCAAGAGATTCAATGTATCCTCAAAACTGTGACATACACTCCAACTATTACTTGCAATAATTGGAGTGTGAGCCGTTTCTTTTTCAGATATCTTCTAATACTATTTTTTTACTTGGTTGAGATTATAAAAACTGATTTGATTTCGTGATCGACAAAATGTATTAAAAATGATTTACAAAAATACCGTACCGTACCGTAACAGCCTGTGAATGTCCCACTGCTGGGCTAAAGGCCTCCTTTCCTCTTTTTGAGGAGAACGCTTGGAGCTTATTCCACCACGCTGCTCCAATGCGGGTGTTGGTGGAATACACATGTGGCAGATTTTCAGTGAAATTAGACACATGCAGGTTTCCTCACGATGTTTTCCTTCACCGTAAAGCACGAGATGAATTATAATCACAAATTAAGCACATGAAAATTCAGTGGCGCTTGTCCGGTTTGAACCACGATCATCGGTTAAGATTCACACGTTCTTACCACTGGGCCATCTCGGCTGAAATACAGTTTTTTCTAATTCAGATGTAACTGGATCAATTTTAATAAAACTCGGCATAATAATAATTTACGAACAAAGAAACGTTTTAATCGTTTCTGGTACGCTTTATACAAATAATACCCCAATGTTGGACATATTTTATGTAAGCTCTTTGAATTACATGTCTTAATACCTGGTCGGAAATGGTCTCCTTCTGTGTGTGATGTGAAAGTGTGATGTCGCAGAAGGAGGCCGCGGAGCGGGAGCGGGAAGAAGATGCCGCTGCGAATCCGCTCCGCCGAAGAAGACAGGGAAGAAGAAGAGAGGTGCTATGCGCACCTTCTCCCCCACCGCAATCGGCGCCATCGGGACTAGGGAGGTTCACAGTACCCTGGGAACTCTCCCTAAGGAATGAAGGCCGTCAGAGGGTCACGGTAGAATGCGCAAGCGATCCCGTAGTACTGCTCGTTAGGACGGAAAGCGTATCGCTGGTTTTGTAGTGGGTATTTCAATGTTCGGGGTGCTTTGTACACCGGCGAGCACCACATTGGGTATGTGTATCTGTTCCCGTAGGGGAAACGCGTAATGGGTTTTTCTAGCGATAAAAAAAGACTATACATAATAATAATGTCCTCCAGACCGATTTCGGCCACGGCGGCCAATCTCAAGAGAGATTAGCCAACTTCGCAGGAGATATTATAGTGCACAAGTGTGTGCGCAAACACAGGTGCAATCTCTACTCCCTTACTCTTATAATTCGATGGGACGGCAATCCGACACGATCGGAAAGAGTTTAGGAGCAGGACCAACAGCTTTACGTGCTTTCCGAGGCACGGGAATGTACACACTTCCAACTTCCAGACCTCGGGCTGCTACTGAGAATTTTCTGACAGAAAAACCCAATAAATTTTTATTGGAACGACCTAGGAATTGAACCCAGGACCTCCGGGTCTGTGGCCTTACATCAAGTCACTAGACCCACGAGGCAGTTGGTCAAACAACATATGTAAATATCATATTATGTAAATGAGAAAGAGAAACTGCAAGCTGGCCATGAAAAGCTAGCTATTAAAAAGTATGCCTAGTAGTTTTCGCCATGTTTTATATATACTATAATTTACATACCTGATTGATACAGATTGGCATATCAGTTTTTAACTACAGCACCACTCCATAGGGTTGTAGCTTAGTCGTAGTTGTAGTCAGTTGAAGTAATCATAATCATAAAACTTACGACTGTGATGCTGCCTACTAATAACCTATTATGAGATATGAATATAATTAAAAAAAAAAACATGATTTTAAGTAATTTTGCATTCATCAATAAATATCACAATCAGATTTATAAATCTGGAGAAAAACACATTCAATCATACCAACTCTTCAGCTTCATACTGGCACAACTTCACCCACATTTGATGTGCAAGAAGCAAAATTTCATGATAATTGCTTCAGTAGTTACTCAATGAAAGAATAGTAAACAAACAAACTTAATTTACCATTTACAACATATTAGGTTTTAAAATTTACTATCAGTGAGAGGCATTATTTTCTATACAAACCCTTCAACAACTTAAAACAATATAAGAAATATTTCTACAAATTAAAACAATATAAGAAATATAAATATACATTTTTTTTAAATAGTAAAAACTATTAACCATAAGCAAAACTCCAAACATCTTCATATTTTTGTACATTGTTTTGACAGGTATGGTTTCAATTGGAATACCAACAAAATAAAACATACAAATACAAAAATATTAATATTATATTACTTAATGGCATTCTATTAATTCATCAGTTGAAGTTGGCTTAATATTATCGCCCCATTTAAGCTGGTCTTATTATATTTAGCATTATTGGAAATAGAATGAAGACCAAGAGTCAACAAAATCATTGAATTAATAACAATCATTAAAATGTGTTTTTTTTTTTTAAAAAAAGCAATTACTTATCTATTTCATCAATGTCTGTGTACTAGTAGTAGTAGTAATTTTATTAAATCAATATATAAGATTATTGCTCAAGTTTGAAAAAAAAAAACATTCAATATTATAATGTATATTGAGTTGGGAAGTGTTATCAACTGATATGGTATGAAACTTTATACCTTTATACTTTATATAGTAAATACCTAGTTGAACCAAAATATATATCATAGTAAGGCATTAGTAAAATGTGTTCATTTTCCTGTAAAATCCTCATAATATGTCTTCAATTTGGTTTTTATGGCACTGGCAGAAGGTCATTTGAGCTTGATAGACATTGGCACTGTAAGAAACATTAACCATTCCTCACATTGCCAATGTATCACAAGCACTCAAATTGGAACACAACAATACTATGTCTTGCTTTTTGGCAGTAGAGTATCCGATGAGTAGATGCTTCCTATCCTGGCTTGGACAAAACCGTACTACGAGTTATTTTTAACATAGTACATAACTATGTACTATGTTAAAAGTAACTCGTATAACATAACTATGAGTTTTAAACACAAGCTGTTGAGTTTTATGGTTAAATAAGTAAATTTTAATGCTTCTATGGTGAATAAATAATTAAATTTGCATAAAATAATATGTGTGCAATTGGAGATATTATAAAAAGCTGCTACATTTTATATATTAATATTATTTTATTAATATTATTAATATATATAAATATTAATATTATTATTAATATAATACTGATGTTCTAGCAGTTGCTAATTATAGCATAGTAAGAGTGGAGACAATTACAATTGCCATCTCTTTAAGTAATAATATAATAATAAATTCTTACCCTTTGCAGAGATCAGCAGCTGCGAATCAACAACTTTGTTAGGCCAGTACTCTTCAAACTCAGTGCCCGGTGGAAAATAACTTTTAATGTCCGTTAAACTGATCACTGAACATGTCTCACTTGCAAATAATTCATTTCTTATACCTTGCACCTTACAACAGAACTTCAAATAGGACAAATCCCAACCTTTTAACTGATCAGCCTTCAACTTTAAATTGTCCGTTTCGCCTTCAAAGTAAAATAAGGGTACAAACTTCTGTCCATCCCGCACTGTGTATGGCACTACGGACTCCTTGTTTATCCTAATAAAGCCACACTTGTCCTTGTTATTCGTTGTACCACGTAAGAGTTTGTTGTAACACACGTCTAAGAAATTATAAAATTCATAAGCGTCTAATAACCTCACTACCAAGTCCTTCTGCGTAAACGGTTCACGACCAAACTGTCCATCACAATGCCTGTTGTTGATCTCGTTGAGTAGTCGAGCCTCGATCTCCGTTATGTAGTAACTTCGTATACACGTACAGGAGTAGATGTCAGCGTGGAGATAGTTTAGGTACTTGTTGAGAAGTTTGATCTCCACCATTCGAACCGCCACGTATTTCTCCCCTGATCGATATATGTATGGTATGTGACATTTACCAAGCATATCCCAACCAAAGTGACCTTTCCAGCTAGCTTCATCAGGTGCTGGTGTCTTCTTGTCGTCTGATGTCGGTCGTTGTTCTGATGTTTGTTGGGTGCCTGGTTTTCTGGTGAGGAAGTTAAGAATGCCCATTTGACCACCGACAGCCGTAGTCGGAGCTCCCAAGAGCGCTCCGGGTTGAGGCCGCGCGGCGGCTACTGAAGCAGCCAGTGCTTTAGCTTTGTTAGCTTCTACCATTTTAGCGGCCAGTTCCCTGATTTCGGCTTCATCAGGTCGCTCCGTTTTTATCTTGACATTGTTAAGTTCTGTCATTATGGTGCAGAAAAATGCACTTGATTTAATGTTTGGCACTACAGTTTTACAGTTTCACGTTACTCTGACTCCCGCCTACATCGTGTTACTGTGCACCTTCAATCACACATCGTAAACATTGGAACTGATGTACACAACATCAAATTATCACTCACTATTTGACAGATTAGCGATTCACAGCACACACTTCCGGTTGTTTAATTGTTATCAGTGTTTTTTATAATCTCATTGAAGTCGCCAATTGGATTACGCGTCTGCTCGAGGATCTCGGCAACTAGGACTGCGATGTAAACTTCCGTCTTGACGTTTCTAACTTTTAAATGAAGTATTTACCCGGCATATAAAAATTCAATTAAAGTCATAATAATGCTGAAACAACTTTGTTATCCGCAGAAAAAAATATTTTCGTTTCCACGCTGCGGTCGAGGGAACATGAAACCCAAATTTTGTGTTCACGAGGGAAATGCCCAATACCGTTGTATAGTCTCGTGGGGAGTGCGCATTAATTCATGTACATTTTTCACCTTTTGGTGACTCAGCATCGAACAAAATGGCCGCCGACAAGGCTTTGTTGGCCAATCGGGCCATTGCTAGTGATATACATACCTACAAAAATCCCGTCAGTGACGTAGGCGCACTCCCCACGAGACTAGTTCTCAAGGACTTTTCATTTTTAGTTCTCCAACTATCAGTTTATTTTTGGCCACTTATAAATTTTGTACACATTATATATTGCTATAAAATAATCTCAAATATATTTACAATTTTTAAGCCTATTACTTACATAAGATTAAGAATAAAACTAAAACTTCATAATAAATGAGATTTATGAATGTACTCATACAAAGTAGGTAACCACTATGGATAGTCTCGTGACAGAGTTTCTTTGTAAAGAAGGAGTTCGTATTAGAAAATCTATCCTAAAATCGACCTTACAGACTTAATATTAAGGACTGAATTTATTATACAGTAAAAATAATTTTTGCCTTAACGACATGTGTACCGAGACTAGCCGACGCGCGCATTCCACGAACAATAATCCCCTGCACGAGTGAGCAAGATGGCGATAAGTAAAAAGTAGATGTCAAATGTTTAGGTATTTAACTATGAACATAAAGAGAACGTAGGTAGGTATATATAATGCAATTACGAGCTTACGTAAGCAACTCTAACCTACTTCGAATTGAAGTAGGTATTTATACTTAGCGGTATTTTGACAAAACTATTTTATTAAACTTTAATTTTTTTAAACTATCATACGCAAGTAATATAACCACTCCACTCTACTCAACTCCGTTTTAATTAACCGAATCGTTCTTTAACAATATATTCATGTTTAACATTATTTGATACTATCTATCAAATATTCGATAACTTATATGAACTATAAAGAAACACAAAGATTATAATAAGTGCATCTTATACACCGTTTTAAAGCGGTTCTCTTGATTAAGATAACACTTTTAAACAGCTGTATAGCTCATTTCATTAAAATCAATTCAGTGAACCGGTACAACCTGATCTCTCCGTAATAGTTGTTTCCATGTAAATGGAAGGTCATACTTAAATAGTCTGACGTAGACTACACGTTATGGGAAATAAATTATCAGAGCATCGTATTATCAGACATAAATATAATCTGATAAAACGAATTACGCTGTACGTACCAACGGGATAATGAGATAGCAGTTATATATATCAGTTTTTTTATTAATTTAAAAATTAGTCTTAATGTAATTTAAATTTAGTTAATATTAAAAGTATCTTATACTCTTAGCATTGCTGATATAAATAATTTCATTATTTTAAATCAGTATAAACCAGTCCGTAGGCTTGTTATCTTTTACTAGGAATTAAAAAAATACCTACCTTATTTTTAAATGAAATAAATCTTACCTTTTAATCCTTCAATTAATTTTATTTAAAATAATGAATAAATCCCAGCTAACACAATAAACTAAATAACTTAAAAATAGTATTTATAACACTTACTAGTAATCTTGAAATAAAAGCCATTGTAAAACTGGTTTACAATAGGCGAAGGTGTTAATAATAGACAGAGGCAAATTTCCATATTTTTTACACTTATTCTTTCACTCTTAGGGTCGAAGGAAATAATTGTCGAAATAGGCTCATATATAATCGGCCCAGCTTCTGTCCATACACACAAAAATAAGGCAGAATTGATAACCTCTTTCTGTTGGAAGTCGGCTATATTATAAGTGCTGTGACAAAGTTGATGATAACCGAAAATAGGGCCTTTTTATCATGATTATTATTATTTAGTATCGCTTTACTCGCGGCTTTGCTCTCGTCATAATTCAGTATTACTTACTAATTTTCATAGCTCTTTCTTAAAAAATGAAGTATTTTCATACAAACCTTAATACCCATATAAGTTTTGTTGTCTGAGAATAAATTATTATTATTATTGCTTACCTGCCGCACAAAAAGAATCCGTATGCCAATCTTCAGGTAGGCTAGGACTAGTAAGTTGGGCTGCGTGTTGATATATCGGTCAGTTATTCTTTTTTATTATCATTTTAATATTTTTCCATCTCTTGATGAGAACGGGAGCTGAGCTTGTAAATACTTCTAATAGTATGTTCTAGAAGTATCAGACTTTTCCCAATATTACTTTCACTTTTTAAATACCTTTTTTTGACTTATACTGATTTATAAAAACTGTCCGATATCCGTTGTTTTAATTGTCTAAGGTATTGAGTCAAACTTTCTCGCCTAGGGGTGCAGGTTCAAGTTCACCGGAAGTTTTGTATTTAAATAAAGCAAATATCTTTAGCGTTTTTGAGAATTTAGATAACCAAGGTTATCGACATAGCCCAAAGGATTAATAAGTTGAAGTTGCAGTGGGCTGGATACATATGCCGCACAACCAACAACTGTTGGAGTAGACATGTTCTAGAATGAGGAACACGCCTTGGCAAACGTATCGTAGGACGCCCTCCAGTTAGGTGGAGTGACGATATACGCAAGGTGGCTGGCAGCGGTTGGAGATTGAGGCCAAAGAAACATTTATGAACAGATGTTTACATCATCATCATCATCCTTTTCTCGTACACTGCTGGACATAGGCCTCTCCAATGGTACGCCACTGAGCTCGATCTTCAATTCTCAATCTCTATCCGCTGCCAGCCACCTTGAGAACCTCAACCCGACGTTGAGGACAAGGCGCTACTGATGTATATAATTTATAGTAGAAGTCCTGAACTTCCCTAAGAATCTCAAACTTAGAAGCGGCGACTTTTCCCTATGAAGTGGTCAACTTCGTCATATGGCTTCGACCTAGGTGTTGAAAGAAGACTTTCGACCCACGATTTCATTCGATCTCTTCTTTTATAGAGCGTGTATTCGAGTTTCGGAGGTCACGTCTTACTAGTTTTGAAATTTTTTTTATTAAGATCTGACGAAGTGACTGTAGGGTTTTCACGTCGTTTTTGCATTAGCTCTAGAGACTCTCCCGAAAGTTTGGACCTCTTGCCGGTTTTTTGTGCTTGATAGAATTTTGTCCCCTCGTCCCTAAGGATACTTACCACTTGGTCGAGTTCTTGATTGATGTCAACGTTAGTGTTGGTTTCCAACGCAGCGAATCGGTTTTCCAGTTTTAACTGAAATGTACTAGACTCCACGGCTTGGAGCAGTGTAGATCTCATTAGACGGGCGCGCTCGAGTTAATATTTAGAGTGGTCGGTGATCACTTCCGGTATTGAACCTTATGATCACAGAGACATCCTTAAATATTCGCCTCTTGTCCGTCATAATAAAGTCAATCTCGTTGTTAATCATAGCGTTTGGGCTTCGCCACGTCCACTTCCGTTGAGGCTTTCGTAAAGAAAGAGTTCATCAAGAACAGACACTCTTTCTCCAGAAAGTTGACAAGCATTTGCCCCCTATGATTCCTGCTTTCAAATCCGTGTTGTCCTACTACCGATTCGTTGCTAGTATGTACTCCCACTTTAGTGTTCATTACAACTTTCAAGTGGGCCTTTTGGGTAGTGTGCAATGCCTTAGAAATGTCTTCGTACATTTCTTCCACTTCATCATCCGAGTGTGTCGACGTCGGTGCGTATACTTGGATAACCTTGAGGCTATATCTTGGTGAGTCTGATCACAAGGTACACTACCCTTGCCGACATACTGGAGATTTCCCCTGCCCCACCCTTACCATGACCACCGCGTTGGCCAGGAACAGCACGGCGACCGGGAACTAGGGGCCATTGCGTATAGGTGTGTGCCATAGAAGGTTTTGCCCGTAATCACCACGCTGGGCGGGCAGGTTGGTGATTGCAGAGCGTAGCTCGTCGCACAGATGACACTGCAGCCCGATCTGCAGTATTTAGCTACGCCTTCATGGAATGGTTATACCGCCATTAGTCGGTCGCCAGAGCCTCGTTTGTTAATCGGCAGGATGCACCACGTGAGATTGGCTGGGAACAGCTAGATACAGTTGTGCTCCCTTACATCACTTACGTTTACATATTATAATCAAAATTGAACTTTCAGAAATCGTATCAGTTTCAATGTTATTGGCGTTTGGAAGTTTTTGCATTTGTTCGTTTTTCATGGAAACTTATTAATACTTGATTGTAGAGCTTTGTGCAATCCCGTTTTTGTAGATACCACCAACTCACCAAGATATTCTATCGCTAAACAGCAATATTTAGCTTACTTGTTAGGTTCTGAGTTGAAGGGTGAAAGAGCCAGTGTACCTACAGGCACAAGGGAAATAAGATCTTAGTTCCCAAGGTTGGTGTCGCATTGGCGATGTAAGGAATAATTAATATTTCTTACATCGCCAATGTCTAGGCGGTGGTGACCATTTACCATCAGGTGGTCCATTTACCCGACCGGCTACCTATAACATTAATTACGAATAACTCTGCTAAATAAATCTATGGGCCTACATTTATCGATTAGTTTATCGATTAGGCCTAAGATGGATACAATCATTTAGAGAATTAAAACTTTCGACTCAACATTGCTCAGTAGGGCACGTGGATTTGTATAGGAATTTCGCGGTTTCATATTTAATAAATTACCAGTGACAATATTGTAACATTTGTTTCTATAATAAATTATACGCTCGCCAATTAAATACAACACTGTTATGAAATTTCCGCGTTGCGGAAATAATATTATAACATATCTCGTGAATATATTAATATATAATATGTCCGTTGTTTGGGATGTTATATCCGTTAATCCATAGTAGAGCAGAGTGGTGCATGAAACACCAAATCCTCCGACTTAAAGGGAGAAAAGAGTTTTATCCTGTTAACATTAAAACCTTGTGTAATATTTTGTTTAACACGTGGTTTGATATAAGTATGCGAAAACAATATTATTTAGTTGAAGCAAAGTATAGATGCAAGATGCGGCGAGTCTATAATTTAGAGAAATCGTTTGTCCGATATCGATACCGATATTTACGAGTAACTTCATATTGCAAAGAATTTTAGTAAATCGGACAATGCAGACTTGTCATCTTATAGGTGCTACTCATTCATTAGTTTATAGTTACAGAAACAGTCTGGTAATGTCCCACTGCTAGGCTAAGGCCTCCTCTCCTTTTTGAGGAGAAGGTTTGGGGCTTATTCTTCCACGCTGCTCCAATGCAACCCGCATTACACAATGTGGCAGAATTTCAATGAAATTAGACACAGACAGGTTTCCTCACGATGTTTTCCTTCACCGTCAAGCACGAGATGAATTATAAACATAAATTAAGCACATGAAACTTCAGTGGTGCTTGTCCGGGTTTGAACCCAAGATCATCGGTTAAGATTCACGCGTTCTAACCACTAGGCCATCTCGGCTTTTTATTCTTAATGTTGTGTATAACTCATTAGTTAATATACAACATTAAGCCTGAATGAGCCAGAGTCAATGATGAAATAAAGAGCAGCACATAGGTACACTTCATACAATGTCAACGTAGAATCGA